>NW_020439322.1:0-4817 GCF_000699045.2 Agrilus planipennis | reverse complement strand
CCATTTCGCTAAATCATTCACTTTTATTTTTTTATTAAATTTAATTTAAAATAATCATGTTTTCTTGACATATTAAAACTTACACACTTTCTATATTAACGAAAGGAAATTGAATAATTGATAGTTGGTTGAAACTACTTCTCAAGTCCATTCTAATTAAAAGTATAATCCTTACTATCTCACAATTATATACCATTCGTAATTATAGTAAAAGAATTGGATTAAATATAAGTAATAGGCCTCAAAATAATTGATGAGACATATTTTTAAAAAACAAAGTTTTTAGACACACATGACCCTCCCAGCATAACAGGTAGGCCATTTATCCAAAAAAAAAATGGATAATACAAATATAATTTAAAAAAGTTAATAAAATAGGAAAAGTATAACATTTAAAAACTTAAATGTCCTCGGTAACTAACAATCATTCTTATTTACAATATTGATAAAAACTTACAAAAATACTGGCTGACAAATGACAAACAAAATGGCGTGTTGAAATGTGCAGACGTTTTCGTCAAAGATTTGTAAAATTATCCTGTAGAATTAACATTATGTTACACTTTTAGCTTTTCCAAATTGAAAGTATTTCACTAAGTTTAAAAAAACTTGATGTGGATTACGATCAACGATAAAAAATCAAAAACACGTTCATAAATTATCCCTATAAAAGGTTACTTTTCAAAACTGTCAAACTGACAGTTATGTTGACAACATAGATAATTGATAACATGTATAGTGGGTCCTTGACAACCCATAGAGATATAACGTGCAGCACACATTTCGTTTTAAAGTATTTTTTTCTTACCACTTCTTACTTCAACCCCTACTTTCCCTTTCCACACATATATTTACATAGTAATTGTACAAAAAACCTTTAAAATGATATTCTGCAATTACAATACCTTGCAGTATAATGTGTTGCCTATATTGAAGGCGAACAATTAAAGTAAAAAATTAATAGGATTTAATTAATTTCCCGCGTTTAATTAGCCCCCTAAATAAAAGTCAAATTTCTAAACTCACTGTGTCGACCGTTTGTGAATTATTTGTTAATGTTTGTGACATAAATGATTTTGTTTATGGCTATTAGGTAGAAGCTATTAATAACTTATCATTACAATTAATTAAGAGCTTACAATTAGCTTTTTTTTTGTAATAAATTGTACCACCCTTTGGGTACAAATTACAAAAAGTATAATCGAACTGAGATCTTTCTGTTTTGAAGTTGGTTAATGATTAATTAATGAAAAGTCAGGCAAAGATGTTTATTACATTTTAATTTTAAACTACCATAAATACATTATGTTGTTCTTATTATATCACACTCTGTTATAAAAATAAAGCAATTATTCTACACCACTACACAATAGCCATTTAAAAAATAAAAAAAAATTGAAATTGTAAATATTTTTAAAAAATATTTGCTATAAAGTAATCAAATGCCTCAATTGTATGAAGTTTATACAATTGTTCTACTGAGCTATTGTATCATTTGTTCTATAAAATAATAAAGATAAAGGAATCTGATTTAAATACAAATTATCTAATTGAATCTTAAATTAAAAATTACTGTAAAATTGCTAAAAAAATAAAATAACTACAAATAGACTTATTAGTGACCATTACATATTTCACTGAGTAGGAGAAAAGGATGATGGAATAAGCACCTGCAACTTTTCTAAATCTTTGCTAAATGTTTGTAAACAAAATTCGTACTCTTTATCCAACTGAATTTTGTGACTTTCCATTTCCATTTTGCATTTCTCTTCAAGTTTCATGAGAGCTGCTTGATGTTCTCGACGCATTCTTTTATAGCCTGACATCTGTTCGTGCATTTCCTCCTTAAGAAATATACATTATGAATAATGATACGACATACAATAAACTTTTACTTCTTTTTGTAAACATTTAAATTTACCTGCATATGTTCTTTCTGTTGTTTTGTGACGATACTGGTAGTTCGAATTGTAGCAAAATTATTAGCCCCGTGATCGGCTATAACTGCCACTGCAGCATGATTTGAAGTCGGTGGACGCTGTCGCTTTGTTGTACTTTCTAAATCACCACCTTTGAAAAAAAATTAATATGATGTTTCTGTTTTCTGAGAATAAATACAAATCAGACGATAATGTAAGCTCGTGTCTTTACATACCTGCTGGAAGGCTATTGGTACTACTTGACTGACTACTTGCGGAAACACCAACGGAATGAACACTGTGTTCGGACGTAACAGAATTGCTCTTAGAACTGTCGCCTCCCGTGTGCTCGTCGGGTGTATCATCCATATCTCCTGAAAATCACAGTTCTCTTTTTAATATAAATTCGTAAGAAATTTCAACAACCTATACTCACCAATGGTACTTTCAATTTCACTATTATCAACCATCAAAATTTTTTTCATTTTCCTATAATTCAAGTTATCTAGATCTCTGACGGCCGCTTTCGTTCGTTGAATCAGATCAATGAGAACATTATTTGGTCTATGTCGGGTCACAAATTGATGCGAAAGCAATTTTGAAGAATTCGGACGTTCCGCTGGTAATTTCTGAAATTAATATTTGTTTATTTATTGTCAGGTTTTCTTTAGATTATGGATAAAGTGGCAAAACAATAACTAAAAATTTTGTTATTCACCTGTAAACAAGACTTGACAAAATGTTTAAAAATATCAGACCATTCGTTTGACTGTAACGTGGGTGTGTCATTTTGAGCGATATGATATAGTGCTGACATAGCATTCATGTTGAAATAAGGGGGCTTTCTTTCGGCCAATTCAATACACGTAATTCCCAGAGACCAAACATCCACTTTCCCATCATACTGCCCTTCGTCCATCGCGAGAATAACTTCTGGAGCCATCCAATAAGGAGTTCCAACAAAAGAATTCGCCGGACATTTAATAGAAGCACTGCCAAAATCAGCCAATTTAACAGTTCCATTTTCGGTCAGTAATATGTTCCCAGCTTTTACATCTCTAAAGAATTATAATTAATTTTGGGATTATTTCAGTTTCAATTCATTAATTAGATTAATTCTACATTTATGAGTAGGACTAATTTTTAAGTACTAATCTTATATCTAAATTATGTTTACAAATTAAGTTTATATAATAAAATAACATAGTGCTTATATACTATTATAATGTCCTCTCACCTGTGGATTTGACCAAGACTATGTAAATAACTTAAACCATTCAGTACTCCATCACAAATTGCTGCTATTTCTTCTTCTCTAAGTGCACATTTATGAACTTCAATAATATCAGAAGCAGAACCTAGACAGTATTCCATAACTAGCCATGCCGTATGGTCCCTTAAATAACACCCCTTGTACTCCACAGTGTTTGGATGGTTTAATTGTCTGAGAAATCTAAAATAAGACATAATTTTTATTACTGAATGAAGTAACTGATATGTATGACTACCTTATTTCCTTGAGAATATCTTGCCACTTATCCAAACTCTGTTTACCAAGGTATGTCATCTTTTTAATGGCCACCACTTCTTGAGTAAGCAGGCATCGGGCATAATAAACAGCTCCAAAAGAGCCATGTCCGATTTCACGTAGATCTTCAAATATTTTTTCAGGATCATGCTTGTAAAAAAGTTCGGCGATTTCTGGATCTTTCAGGCTACCTGGCCTGGGCACAGGAGCCATTACTTTCTCCAAATGTCTTAGACGACCATTTCGCTAAATCATTCACTTTTATTTTTTTATTAAATTTAATTTAAAATAATCATGTTTTCTTGACATATTAAAACTTACACACTTTCTATATTAACGAAAGGAAATTGAATAATTGATAGTTGGTTGAAACTACTTCTCAAGTCCATTCTAATTAAAAGTATAATCCTTACTATCTCACAATTATATACCATTCGTAATTATAGTAAAAGAATTGGATTAAATATAAGTAATAGGCCTCAAAATAATTGATGAGACATATTTTTAAAAAACAAAGTTTTTAGACACACATGACCCTCCCAGCATAACAGGTAGGCCATTTATCCAAAAAAAAAATGGATAATACAAATATAATTTAAAAAAGTTAATAAAATAGGAAAAGTATAACATTTAAAAACTTAAATGTCCTCGGTAACTAACAATCATTCTTATTTACAATATTGATAAAAACTTACAAAAATACTGGCTGACAAATGACAAACAAAATGGCGTGTTGAAATGTGCAGACGTTTTCGTCAAAGATTTGTAAAATTATCCTGTAGAATTAACATTATGTTACACTTTTAGCTTTTCCAAATTGAAAGTATTTCACTAAGTTTAAAAAAACTTGATGTGGATTACGATCAACGATAAAAAATCAAAAACACGTTCATAAATTATCCCTATAAAAGGTTACTTTTCAAAACTGTCAAACTGACAGTTATGTTGACAACATAGATAATTGATAACATGTATAGTGGGTCCTTGACAACCCATAGAGATATAACGTGCAGCACACATTTCGTTTTAAAGTATTTTTTTCTTACCACTTCTTACTTCAACCCCTACTTTCCCTTTCCACACATATATTTACATAGTAATTGTACAAAAAACCTTTAAAATGATATTCTGCAATTACAATACCTTGCAGTATAATGTGTTGCCTATATTGAAGGCGAACAATTAAAGTAAAAAATTAATAGGATTTAATTAATTTCCCGCGTTTAATTAGCCCCCTAAATAAAAGTCAAATTTCTAAACTCACTGTGTCGACCGTTTGTGAATTATTTGTTAATGTTTGTGACATAAATGATTTTGTTTATGGCTATTAGGTAGAAGCTATTAATAACTTATCATTACAATTAATTAAG
>NW_020439321.1:0-14602 GCF_000699045.2 Agrilus planipennis | reverse complement strand
ACACTTTATTTCTTGAGCGTGAGAAAATAATATTTTTCAGATTGAGTATCCCGTTAGGCCCCGACTATTTTGCCCCAACAAACATATTTTATACTTAAACCAAGTACTTTTAACCTAAAACAGTGACGGCTATGGAAAGTAACTTATATCAAACAAGGTATGATCTAGGACTGGAAATACTGCAGAAATATTTAGTTGTTCGCCTGATAATACGTCAACATTTGTCACAAAACTTCGTAAAAATATGAACAATTTCAATTTTCTCACAGTGCAGCAAAAAAAAATAGCGACACGTTCCCTTCCACCTGACTCATGTAGGGCGACTTAAGGATGTATGGGAGGTATGTCAAAATGCCACGAGACAAATAAAAATTTGGAAGAACGTTCCTCATTCAATTCCAAAACTCCTGTAAAAATTACAAATCGATTCGCTAAACCGTTAAAAAGTTATTGAAATTTTAAAAAATTGTAATTTTACACGTCTTTTTAAAGCTACCAGAAATTTCAAACTTTTATAATAAGTAACTTTAACTCTGGAGAATCACTTTAGCGTAAGGTTATTCAAATTCATTAAATGGTTATCAAGGAAAAAATGAATNCCCAAGTTTATTATGTACCCTGATGTGACGTCATTTGATAAACTGAATTTGTCCCAATTCGATTGGTTGGAAATTGAAGAATTTGAAATGCAGCTGATTTATTTCCAGTCTAGTTTGTTGAAACAAAGAAAGAGTAAGAAATACAGTGTAAACTTTAAATAACGACACTTAAGGAACTGAACATTTTTTGACGTTATAAAGTGTGGTCGTTAAATGGAGAGAAATAAAAGATATTATTTTACTATTCTATGAAATTTTATGTACTCTTGCCTCCGATTGTACCTCCCAAACATCCTTGAGTTCGTACGAATAGCCCTGCCGGGACTACATATACGCATCCTAGTTTAACATTAACGTTCGTCCCGTCTTCCCCGAACCTCGTTTAGCCCGGTCACCCATAATTCGGAACAGTAACTCATCGAGCATTCATAGGTTAGAGCTTAAAATTTATTGAAAAGTTTTGATAAAAGTAAAATCGTCAGTCAGTTGTTCTTTGAGCACATCACATTCTATAGGCATTAGCGATATACTGAAGATCAATCTTTCTTGAAGCGTTGTACTTCTTAATTCATTTTTTTTTTTTTTAATTTGGAGGGAGAACGCTCCCCAATGCCATTAGTTATCATATCATGCTTAAAAAGATTCTCAAAGCATTTTTTTACATTTGGAAATGTGTTTTCAATTTTGTTTTCTAGTTATTAGTTGATTTCCTCAAAATGAATATACAATGAATGAATGAATGTACCTATTTATAGATAATAAGTATTAGTTTTCGGATGATGGATAGGTCTATCAGAAACTAAGATGTCCCCATAGGTTGCAGGGTCCTACGTACTTGCACAGAATGCACAGTGGAAAAAGGGGCAAGGTCCCTTCCCATCTATATTAAACAAATGTTATTATCATTATCATTAAGATAATTATTATTCAATACACTGAATGTAACAATATAATTAACACATTGTTTATTTCTTCTACTCAGATACAAACAAATTAAATTCTTAAATGTTACAAATATTCTTATATCCTACCTACTGATAATTAATTATTTTATTATTTGTTCCCATTGTTTTGATAATTGGATTGGTATGTTAAACCAATACATTTAACAAAAAAATAAAACTTCATTGCAAGTCAAATAACATAGTTGTGAAATAGTTTCCTGTAAGTAACTAGTAGTTACAAAAGAAAATTAATTGCAGGTAATTACCAGAAAACAAAAACCGAATCAAATCGTAAGAATTAAAGTAGGTAGGTAATTAAAGAAATAGGAACTGCTTTCTATTGCTGTTGTGATTTTCATTGCTGAAATTCAATTACTATTGTTTCTTAACAATGCCTTTACAAAGAACTATCTACACGTTGGGGGTCTTTCTACTGTTGCAAGATTTTAAGTACTTTAATTAAAAATTGGCGAAAAGTGTGAGGTATAAAAACAACCATAAAAAAAAAATATCGAGATAAATTAAAACAATAAAATTTACAGATATTTCCTTATCGAAATTATGTTTCCTCTGTTAAGTCTTACTAAAAGCATTGTTAGTTTAACATTACTATAACCCATCATTATTCCATAATTATGATAATATAGAAAAAAAGCACGTAGCTGAATCAATTTTTCGTTGCATTTATGACTTACTACATTCGCATTGATGCCTAAACACATAAAAATGATCATCGACGACCCCTATGAATGTGTACAAAATTTTATGGTAGATTTAATAGGTGGCTTAACTCATGTTGATGTCCCAAACAGGGGCCCAACAACGTTACAGTTTGACTGGGTGCTCCCATCATACTATAAATGACTAAAAAAAAGGTCACCAATGTATTAAATTAAAATACTTGAAAAGATCGAATTCGCTTGCTCATTTACGAGCTTGAGCTATTTGAACCGAAGTTTCAAGTTGGGTTATAACCGAATCGACTGGAATTGGCTGGGTGCCCAACCCAATCGAGTGGGTGCCCGAGCACCCGTGGACCCCCCTTGTTGCGCCCCTGGTCCCAAATACGTGTGAAAGATAATAATTGACGATCATATAAAACTAATTTTTCTATCCCTCGGGAACAATATGTTTTTTCTGAATATAAGGTACCCTATAACTTTTTCTGTTTCTCTGACAATGTGTGTGCGAAATTTCATGATGATCGCTTGAGTAATTAAGGCGTGAAATGGTAGCAAACAAATAAACTCACATTCGCATTTATAGTGTTACTTAGGATGGGCGTAACTGTTAGGACCTAATGTAAAATTGAGGATATAGCCATATAGGTGCCGAATGTGGGTAACTGTAGCCTAACTTCAAAAGATGCATAATTTTGCTTTTGTTTTTAATAGTATACACTTCTTGGAAGGTAAATTAAATATAATTAGTGTAGGTCAAGGATGGCGAACCAATAGCACGCGACACAATATTTTGGGCACGTCACTAATATTTTCCAAATTTGAAACAAAATATAACAACAATTTAGAAATACATGAGAAACCAGACCAAGACCAAGTTCCTAAAGAATTTGTTTCAGTAATTGATTCTTTAATCAAGGAATTTTCAGCGAAATTTTCTCAGTTCAGAGAATTATCGGAAATACCCAAGTTTATTATGTACCCTGATGTGACGTCATTTGATAAACTGAATTTGTCCCAATTCGATTGGTTGGAAATTGAAGAATTTGAAATGCAGCTGATTTATTTCCAGTCTAGTTTGTTGAAACAAAGAAAGAGTAAGAAATACAGTGTAAACTTTAAATAACGACACTTAAGGAACTGAACATTTTTTGACGTTATAAAGTGTGGTCGTTAAATGGAGAGAAATAAAAGATATTATTTTACTATTCTATGATAATATGCATTTACCAATATAGTACACATTTTGCACACGAACATTATTATTCATACATTGCGTATAGCTTGTTATCTTCGTCTGATGTTTTTTGCTGCTGCAATATTTTAATTGTATTTTGTTGCGTATCTTACTCATATCTTGAGATACTGCTGGATCAATTTGATTATATAAAAAGTATTTTTTTAACAGTTTCGCTGCATCAAGCGCTTGTTTGATTCTTGGTGGAGGGACAGGATCGTCTTCTTCAATAACGTACACAGCTGCAGTTCTTATCTATTTCGGCAACTTAGAAAGTACTGCTTAATGATTTATAATGCCGCATTTTTGTCGATAAATAGAGTGAGGGTGACGCTATATAGAGTGTAATATTGTATAGAAAACAATGTAAACCAACCAAAGTTACGCAATTTCGACGTTTTAAGGAGTTTGTCGTTAAATCGAGTGACGTTATAAAGAGTTTACACTGTAATTGAAACAGAAACATTGACAGGTAATACAAGTGAAAATGCTAATAACAAAATTTTGGAAACATGGAATGCATTACCAAATACATTTAACTGTTTGAAGAAGCTGGCTTATGATATTTTAACAATGTTTTCATCAACCTTGAATATGAGTTATGTCTTAATTGGGGCAAATTATAAAATATTAAAAAAGGAAGAACTGAAAGAATAAGCTTAAGACACGACCAAATATTTTTGTAATTGACCAACTACAAATTGTAAAACCCAACAAAGACCTGTTTCAGACGTAACAGGGATTTCCTACAACCGCTATCCGTTTAATTTGTTAAACGTGATACCATTAAATTTCATTCCAAACCAAACAATTATGTGTAATGTTTATGCATTAGCTTTCTTCTTTTCTGTTGTACAGGTAAGGCAAAACATTCGCCGAATATGGAAATTACACATTTATTCGTCGACATCTGTCTATATCGCCAGCTTTTCTGGAAATTGTCAAACCCCCCAAAAACATTAAATTGCTATTATTGGACTTTATTATCTGTAGGCATTTGTACGAATTTGTTTATACCACTCAAAATTTTCAGATTATGCCGCTCTTTGACGATTGATGCTTGTAATAGAATTTGCTCAAACAACATATCATACGAGTAATCCTCTTTTATATTTTTTGCATAGCTTTCAATAAAGACCTAGTTAAAACTGGAAGGTAAAATTTAAATATTTCAACTTCTTCAAAAACAGAATAGATAAAATACTAATTCTTAATACTTATTTATTTATTTATTAGTTTGTTTTCTAACAGGACAGTCAAAATTAGGATTTCGATGTCTGACTTGAGCTGTTTTTAAACAAGAGATTGTCCATAAAATACATTACTCTGAATTTCACCCTTTCGTCACACTTTCAGCGACCCCCCTAACAAACATTACGTCACAAAAGCAAGACCCTCCCCCTATAAACGATTACTTGTAATTAAAAATAGCAATGGAGATTACTTTCTATCGTAATTTAAAATTTTAAGGACTTCCAAATTAAAAAGAAAATTAAAATAAAATTGATGAAGGTAAAGGTCTAGATGAAGGCCCCCACCTCCGAAGGGAGTGCGCGTGGGGGGGATCGAAAGAGGAGGTCTCCCCCACCACTGTACCATAAAAAGTTCGTGGCGGTCTCACCCCCATAAAAAGTTATGGGGGTTCAAAGTTAATAAATATGCCAATTTTTATACATTTCTAGGCATGTAAATATTTATATAGTCATTCTTAAACAATATTCAAAGGTAAAACTAATGAAAAATACATAAAAATATTGAGAAAGTTATATAAAACATTATTTAAATATCTTTATCGATAGGTTAGGTTAGGTTAGGTTATCGGGTTTTGTTCAAGTGACCACCCTCTTTCGATCCCCCACCTCCACCCGCTTGAAAATAATTTTTTTATTGAATTTTATTTGAATTATGGTGTATGAAAATTGTCAAAATAATCAACTTTCAACCCCCATAACTTTTTATGGAGGTGAGACCGCCACAAACTTTTTATGGTTTTGATGGGGGAGACCTCCTCTTTCGATCCCATCATCTAGACATTTACCTTGATGAACTGCGAACGTCGCACTTCCCTAGCCCCTCTGCCCCTTATAATGTAATCTCGTCACGCTGAATAATACCCCTCCCTCCCCTTATTTGCGAGCGTATTTTATGAGGGCCCACAATAGAAAGCACTGTCTATATAAATCAACATTAATGTTAGTCAATTTTTAAAGAAAGTGATACCAATAAATTATAGATTACCAACGTACCATATCTAACAAAATTTCATACATATCTTTAACCCATTATCATACCTTTAAGATATAAAAATCAAATCATATTAAAAAACAACATACGCTATTTCCAACAAACTTACTGATGAACCCTCGTATCATTAAAACTATTAATAGCACAATGTAAATCAAAATGAAACGTAAACTATTCATAAGGTTAAATTTAAATTACACTTACTTATGCAAAAAAAATGATATCCCAGGCAATCCCTCAGGTGCCACATTACTAAAATCTTAATTGGATTTAATAATAAAACAACATAATTTTTATTATTGCAATTTATTACAGGAAAAATAATACACAAAAGTTATATATAAAAGCAACAATTATTTACAACAAACATAAAATCCATCACAAATTAAATTAATAATAATCATAATGAGAAGAAAATTATTACAACTGGTACTTAGGTATGTTTCAATATTTACAAGTTAAAATTTTCCTATAGCATCTACAATTTATCCTAATCATCATAACGAAAGCAAGTTCTTTTTTCGTAACTTTCTTACCATACAATTTATTATAATTTTCCGCTGTAATAACTGTTAATTTTTAACAACATATTTGCGAATAAATTGACAAGAATATTGCTTTAATGTTACTCCTACAAGGTGTGTTATCATAGTGTGAAACTTATTTTGGAATCGTACAAAAAAAATGTAATATTTCGAAGAAGAAGTAAAGACCATTAAGAGCAACAGAATTTAAGGAAAACATTGTAAAAGAAATAATATTGTATCTATAATATCATTTTAAGAAGTTACATATACTACTCAAAATAAATAGAAAAAGTTCGTAGGTGTATACTTTTTAAACAGTTTGTCATTTAAAATAAACCATGTTAGGTACCTATTCAGGAAGGGAAAGGAAGCCTTTGTAATGGACATTTGCACTACAGTTAAGTATAAATGCATTATATCCTTTTTGTGTCATGGTACTACTTACTAAAAACACTACATTCCCGGATGTAATATGAATGAACAACATTGTTTCCAATAAATGTTACAATATTTTAAAAAGTATAACGGTTTGAATTTTTAGTTAACATACTGACCTATATATGTATTGTGTTTGTTATCATAGGAACATTTTATAATCAATTTCTGATATTTGTTGAGCTAAGTAAGTTATAATAAAAACTGTTATATTAGCAAAATTTTATCATCGAAATAGCAAAATGAAGGACATTATTAGGTACGTGTGTACTTTCAATATAGTGGTAACAAAATATCTGTTCAGTCAGTTTTCTTTTTAAAAATATTTTTTGTACTAGAAAGTAATTTCTGATGTGTAACATCTTATCGTTCGCGTATGAAATTAATTTCGGGCGACAGAAACGCGTTACAGGATTTAGAGCAGGAAGAAGCACCCTTATACATGTTCAATCATCAATCGATGATGCCTGCAGTTAGAGCTTCAAGAGACATAGAGAAAGGAGAGAAATGGAAAGAAGCCCAGCTGTGAACCGTTCAATCTGGTAACGTATTAACTGCTAACTTTAAACATCATGACGCATATCTACGAAGAAGTTTTAAATACGTTGTAAAATAATTATTTACGATGTAAAATAAATAATTCCATGAAAATAAAATGCTAAAGGAGTACATGTTTCTTCAGGGTTTGTTATACTAAACTCATCATTGAGAGTTTTTAACAAAGAGCTACCTATTTTAATATAATTAAATAAAGAAAGAACCATTTTTTAGGATTTGTCACTTATATTTTCGTTTTTATAATTTATCCTAAAAGCTTTAACAACATTACACGTAGAGGCACTATAATTGGACGGATACTACAATATCCTTTGGAAATACTTCTTTGCGATTAATTAATTGTTACAAAATGGGTTTTTCACTACGTAATACTAAAAGTCGATTGAATAACAAGCCTAATTACTTAAAATATTAAGTACAGATAACAACCGAGTTTTTGTTTTTGANGTATAAGGCCCAGCGGCAGTTTGTGGTCCATCGGAGGGTGCTGTAGCTTATATCTCCATGAGAAGATATGTGTTGATCACCAATGTAGCGTGCGCGACGCTAACAGATAGGGTTGCCAGTCTGCAGTCTGTTTGCTGTAGTGGAGCTGAATGAGAATGTAACTAGTCAATTTGCCAGGTCAATAGTTAGAAGATGATGAGTCTATTTGCGAGACTGATATATCCAGAGTATTTATGCAATAATTGTATGCATGGGCTGTTGACAATGTCTACCTAACAGTTTAGTCCGAGTTCAATGATTGATCTAGTTTTGGTCAATCGATAGCTACGATAGGAATGCTGAGTTGTTTGTCATAATTTTATCTAACAGGTTTCGTTAGTTTGCTTTTGGCATTTCACCAGTAGGTACACATATTTAAGTTTTATTTTGAATCGATACAGGTTAGAGGAATGCGCAAAAATAGTAATTTTATCCTACCCGTTCTGCTCCAACTGGAAAGTCAATATGCCGTTTTTCTGAACAATTTCGGCGTAGCGGGACAAAGGCCTATGTAAGGCATATTACAGTACCACGAATAGTACGGTCAATTGAAAATATCCGACGTGTAAGAGAAAGCATTGCAAAAGATCTAAGAACGTCAACAGAAAGACGCACCACACAGTTAGGCATGTCATGGACGTCTCTGGGGTGAATTTTGAAGTTTCATTTGCATGTTTTCAGTACAAAATCCAAGTGGCACAGCAGCTTCTTCCCAGAAACCATCAACAATTCCTGCAACGCTCATTTTAACTTAACCTAAGTAGATTTCTAAGTAAACAGAATTGCCGCTACTGGGGTACAGAAAACCCTCGTATTCTTCAGAAAAGATCATTACACCCCTCACGAGTCACTGTATGGTACTGCGTCTTTGCTCAAGGTGTAATTGGTGAATATTTCTTTGAGGAGACCGCTATAAAGCAATGCTGAATATGTTTTTGTCACCTCAGTTGGAAGTCCTAGAACAGGAGAATATGTGGTTGCAACAGGACGGTGCCATTGCGCACATCCAGAGAGAGGCGATGACCATTATGCGCAAAATGTTTCCTGGGCGGATAATTTCTCGATTTCTTAATTTCTTCTTATGGGACTATCTCAAAGGAACTATATACACCAATAACCTTCGGACGCTACAACAGCCGAAACATAATATCTGTCAAGAAACAGACGATCTAGCGCCAAATGTTTCGATTAGAATTATGGAACATACCGTTATGCATAGGAGTTAGAGGCGGCCATTTAACTGACATCATCTTTAATTCATTATAGGCTTAAACTTTAAATACAAACAAATGTCCTACCCATGCCTTTTTGCCTTTCCTTTCATTACAATGTACATGGCCACTACTTAAAATCGTATACTTGATTATGGCCGTCCCTGTATTTCGTCTTCTGCTCCTAATTGTACTGGAAGGTTCTCGAGTATCATTAAAAAGCTTGCCTGTTTCTCGAACTCGCCTTTCGATATTGGAAAATGTTTCTCTGTAAGGGATCAAACTATCAAGAAATCTTCTTCGATATTCTCAAACACTTCTACAACTTTCTCCACCGAAACGTAACACCAATATCATGTCAAATCGTTCGCCAAATCAAAGTTATACAGCCAATCTTAAAGCAATTAGCAAATTGTTAAAATTAAACTTTGATTCCTGATTGTCAAGTTTGACGTAGGCCAACTATTGAATTTCAGATGTTTTATGTGTGGCGGATAACGCCTCCGTATTTAAATTAACAGCATTTCAATTTTTATATCTGTACATACATCAAAATATTCTCGTAGGCCCAAAATTCAATAGAAATAGATATCAACTATTACCCATCCTTATACTTAGATTTATTCTATTCAGATATCTCAGGAAAACGCCGATAAAAATTTTGCTATTTCGGTTTAAACATTTTATTACACCCTTTTGTAAATAAATCCTTGTGTCTCTGTGTATATGTAAATGTTCCTATTCAAATTCTTTTGTAGTCAATTCTATCAATATCAATAACNCCCATGCCTTTTTGCCTTTCCTTTCATTACAATGTACATGGCCACTACTTAAAATCGTATACTTGATTATGGCCGTCCCTGTATTTCGTCTTCTGCTCCTAATTGTACTGGAAGGTTCTCGAGTATCATTAAAAAGCTTGCCTGTTTCTCGAACTCGCCTTTCGATATTGGAAAATGTTTCTCTGTAAGGGATCAAACTATCAAGAAATCTTCTTCGATATTCTCAAACACTTCTACAACTTTCTCCACCGAAACGTAACACCAATATCATGTCAAATCGTTCGCCAAATCAAAGTTATACAGCCAATCTTAAAGCAATTAACAAATTGTTAAAATTAAACTTTGATTCCTGATTGTCAAGTTTGACGTAGACCAACTATTGAATTTTGGATGATTTTATGTCTGGCGGATAACGCCACCGTATTTAATAAAATAATTCGAAGTGGTCTGTATTCTGTCGAAACAGCCAGACGTGGATCACGATTTCGATCTTTTTGGATCTCATCAGCGCGTCGCAGACAGCTCCGACAGAACACAGACCAACTTTTACCTGCTGTCTTAACAGTGCATTTCAGAAAATACTTTTCCACCGTATTTAAGTTAAAAGCATTTCAATTTTTATATCTGTACATACTTCAAAACATTCTCGTAGGCCAAAAATTCAATAGAAATAGATATCACCTATTACCCATCCTTATACATAGATTTATTCTATTCAGATATCTCAGAAAACGTCGATAAAATTTTGCTATATCGGTCTAAACATTTTATTACATCCTTTTGTAAATATTTCAAATCCCTGAATTCTTTTGTATATAATTCTTTGTGTCTCTGTGTCTATGTAAATATTCCTATTCAAATTCTTTTGTAATCAATTCTATCAATATCAATAACCTTAATTACTTATACTTTCCTGTAGTCCCTAATAACATTTCGGTTTTGCGTAATAACTGCATGCCGTCCGTAGTTAGCATCCTTTCTTAATTACAATTTTACGATGGGTTTTCTTCGATGATTTTTTTTACCGAGAGGCATGGTTTAGACTATTATTTAGCATTCGGGAGGACGCCGGTTCGATTTCGGTCTGTCTGTCTTGATCCAAGTTTTTCTGTGGTTTCCTTGGATCACTTGGGTAAATGCTGAGGCAGTAATATTCCACAGATAATCTTTCATTCTCTTCTGTCTTCATTTCGTCCGTCTCAACTTCCTCACCTGAACTACCACCCACCCATTCCCACGATTCCTGAAAGCAGGCTGAAGAGGGCCTTCCACCCCACCTTCCGGCTTACTCCGGAGGAACTGCCCGTTCACCAACATTACTGGCTGGTGGGAATGAAACACCCAAAAGTTTTTTTTTTTGTTTCAGTGATTTGAGACTACTTTCCAAACTAATTATTACTGTATTGGTACCCTACTTTCATCCACCAACTATTAGCTCCTCCTTCACAATTATTTTGAACACTTCCTTTTCATAGCTTAGTCAGTTCTTATCCCTTCTACTTACCTTCTGGCACTGCTTCCTACATATATCAGTCTTATCGCCGATCATCGTTCCTTGTTAAGTTTGTAAATATATTGTTGTTTTGTTGTCTTGTTCCTACTTCTTTGTTATTAAATCCTCCAAAAACTCTAACAAACTAAAAAGTGGCCAGCATGCCAAATAAACAACGTTAGTAAAATATTGTACGTGGATGAATAACAGATTAATAAATAAATTCTGTTTCATTTTAAAGGTACTTCATAGCTTCATAACCCCTTAAAATGCTTCAACTGAACTTTGCTTACTATCTACTTAAGCTCATGATCCTTTCAGAACGTGTACGTACTAAAGTTGATGTATTAATGAGAATATTAATTTGTTTTTCGAAATTTGAAACCCTTGCTCTATGCCCCTTCTTATACTAAACACTCTTTACACTTATAGAAGCACATTCGAAAATTCGTTTGCCTGTTTTTCTCTTCTTCGATGCGTCCAAATGGCGTGCGGGAAAGAGTTTCTGTTTACAGCATTTTCTTGCGGTTAAAAACATGTCTTAGACAATTTTGTCTGCGACGAGTCGTATTAGGGCTGTTAATTAAATAGGAGTAATCATTTTTATTGGAGATAATAATCGAACACCAAATAAGGAAAAAGATTAGGGAGAGATCAAATTTTTTTTTGTGCAATGCCAAATATTCAAATACTCAGTTAGATTCAACAAATTCATTAAAAGTGCAATAAAGATACTAAACATTTAGTACATCCTTAAAAATTCCACATGCACAGTAACAACACAAAGAATTCGGTAATAAATACCAAATACTCAGTAAAATAGTAAGTTCAATAAAAATGTTAAACGAGTATTATAAATACCAAGCGTTCAGTAAAATATTGAATGCCTCTTATAATTAGCATTACTGGATATTCGGTATTTTACTACCTACTACAATTACTTTTGGAATAATTTTTTGCAGCCTCTACAGTACTTTTTATTATGCATATCAGGTTACGTTAGGTAAGGCTATAGGTTACATTATTTTCCTTATTTCACTTTACAAATTTAATTAAAGAACCGAGCAGCCCAACGTAATATAAGCGAATTTGCAAAAAAATAAATTTTAAATAACTACGGAGTGAAACAAAAATACTGGTAGGGAATAAGGGAAGAAAAAGTAGGGAAAGAGCGAATATAAAGATAGGAGACGAAAAATTAAAAGAAGTGGCTGATTTTAGGTATCTATGAAGTCACATAAGTCAGGAAATAAGGAGTAGAAGGGATATAAAGCAGAGGATAGCGCAGGATCGTGTCGCCTTTAATAAAAAAAGTTACTTCTATGCTCGCGAACGATTAATTTAGAAATTCGAAAAAGGTTGTTAAAGGTGAATGTTTGGAGCGCGGCACTGTATGGGTGCGAAACAAGGACAGTGGGCGGTGAAAAATAAAGAATTAGAAGCGTTCGAAATGTGATGTTACAGGCGTATGATGAGGATACCGTGGATACCGTCCTTAGGTATGAAGATCTAGTCAGAGACATATTAGAAGCAGGATGTTCTAGTTTTGTCGAAATACGAAGATTAGCTCAGTATAGGAAAGAGTGGAAGTGCGTGTCCAACCAGTCTTAGGACTAAACTAACGACCTTATGACGATGATGATAACTACTAAGTAATTATGAGTTACTATGGTATTGTGTATTTGGTTCCATGCTTCAGTTTTCTTGCTAAATACTTAACTCCTTCGTTGAAGTTTTCTTAATCGATAAGTCTCGATTGCTCATTGTGAAACAAAAACAACAAAAATAAAAGGTTATGTACAATATAACAAAAAATTTTTGTAATAGTAAAATAGGTACCTTCTGGCATTGGATACACCCAATGTCGAAGATATTGAATATTTGACGAAATTTTAGGTAGGCTCCTCAACTTCCTAAAAAAGAAATTGTAAGATATTTGTTAACCTACCTAGCACTTTTATATAAAAATAAAGAATAACACATAAAGAAATAACTTCACTGTCTTAGTTAGCGCACATCTTTTTTGATACAGAAGCGTATCAAAAAAGATGTGTTTTAATTCTATAACTCGGAATAGTTCCTAAAGTTTTTGTTTCCTTGATAAATTGCTTTACATTTATTCTAAACTCTTTAACCCCAATTTTTCAAATTTGAAATTTTTTACTGCCTCATTGATTCGAATTTCATTGATTTTCTTCACAAAAGAAGACAGATAGATAAATAAATAATCAATGACTCAAGTTTTTTTGGCCATTATAAATTATTCCAGAGGCACTCACGATCAATTAGTTTTATTAGGGAAAGACAACACGGACGGAGTACTTATATTGTCTGACATCGAGATAAGCATAATACACAATTATGCGGCGTTTTTATGTAATGGTATAAAATTCGAATTCAAATCGACAAATTAGTGATTTTTCTCGCGACGAACATGATTTCTGCATTACCTACCTAGGAAGGAAAACACTTTACGTCTGAGCGTTGGTGAAAAATAGTAGACGCTAATTCTTTACGTTTCATTCTCGGTAAAGCTTGCGCAAGACGAGATAATACGAAATTTTCCATTCATTTCTTTAAGTCTTCTTTTGTTCTTCTATTAATTTTGTATAAGTACGCGATCTTAATTTAATTAGGTGTTGCCTTAAGAAATCTTGATGTCGAGTTTGAATATTTGAAGTATTAAAATTTAGATGGTCTTGATATGTAATAATATACACATTTAATGATTTTATATACATTTTGATTGCACCATCACGACTTTGCTTTGCTTTTCTGTAGCCTGTAGCCCTATTTGAAAAATGAAATGTATACAAGTTTCCTGGCTTGTTCATCTAGATATCGTCTCGTTTTGCATATAAGCAGTTTGTTCTTGATATACTGTTCGTCTTAAACACAAGACGAGGCAAGATGGATATATTCTTCGGTTTTTGCGACATTCCTATTCCTGAGTACATAATATACTAATATTATAATCGAAATCATGTCTTTTTGAGCGATGTGTATCATATACATAAGTATATGCGTTCTTACGTTTTTTTTATGGAACTCAAGGAGTCTCGGATTAAAAGGAGTTTAAAATCTACAACGTTGTGCTTCAACCTTAGCTGATGCAAAAAAAAAGCTGATTACGTCCATGTACTTAATATTTTAAGCTGAGATTTAAATTTTATATTTTGTTGACAAAGTGTTGGTAACATAAATCGGTACCTACTATAAAACCGATATTCTATATGAAAGATGCGGTTTTATTTTGAATTTGTTGTATATATTAGGTACTTACATTGGCAGCATTGGAACTAGAGATGTACCGGATATTTTACTTTACTTTAATTTTGTCGGGTACCGAATAACGTCTAGGGTGAATGGTCCATGTCTTTCTTCTGGTCACCCTTACCAACATAACC
>NW_020439320.1:677459-677766 GCF_000699045.2 Agrilus planipennis | reverse complement strand
TTTTTAATGCCAATCACATTATAAAATTCGGAAATAACAAATCCGGAAGCTAGCCTTCAAATTCAGTCAAGTTTACTGCCTACTTTTTAGAAACTTCGGATTTGAAAAGTGATTCACGTTATATAATTGGTGAGGTGATTGTGGGTAATTTAAGCAATATCATATCAATGACTTGCACGTGCAAAGCCGATTTAAGATAACGTTGCAAACACATTATTGCAACTTTGTTGTATTGCAGCAGGTAGGTTCTTAACCTCAAAATACTTATATCGTATCATTAGAATTGTGTTAAATCAATTACACAGGA
>NW_020439320.1:669791-677346 GCF_000699045.2 Agrilus planipennis | reverse complement strand
CACGAACTTTTTATGGTACAGTGGTGGGGGAGACCTCCTCTTTCGATCCCACCCACTCCCACCCCCTTCAGGCCATCATCTAGACATTTACCTCATATAAAGTAAATAATAATAAATTCGCAGGATATTACAACTACATGAATTACCTGTAAATACTGAAGCACTTTACATGCCCCACTTTATAATTTTTAATACAATTCGTGTACTTTCTATTACATACATACATATCTGACTGGTTTTACTCAGTATAATTTTCATCGCCTGTATATAATGCATTTATTTAAATAAACTTGCAACTAGGAAACATACGGAATTTCTTTCTTTTATCTGTTTATATTGACGATTGCAAGCCAAACGAATTTATGACATTTGGCACAAAATCCTTATTTTCATAAAATTCGCATTTAGCACATCCCCACATTAGTCCAGTCGTATGATCAAATGCCTGCTTTATTTAAACTTAATGTACCCTGTAAAAACTTGTTGTTTTCGTAACTCACACGTTTCCATTCATTATAGGCATTCCAATATAAATATATATAGGGACTGCTAGTATATAAAGATAAATAAATTAAGTGGAAAAACGTTAGCAAATGATTGGATGCGTTTCAAATGTTCTACAGTCTACACATTTCATTTATGGCTTTGTTTATCAAAACATGATGAAAAAGCAAAATAGAATTGGGTAATATACTTTGGTACTAATTGAAATTGCACTCAAGTAGATGGTGCGCGTATAGTTTAGTGCAAAGTTCAATGTAGTCCATTAAATTTCAGCTTCGTGAAGACGTGATCGTAACTTCTAAATCTATAATTTGCTTCACTTCCTAAAGTGCTGACGGGAAGTTGATTTCAAGTATAATCGAAATTTTAAATTTTAAAGTAAAGAGTATCCGTATGCGACATCCGGAAATGATATTTAGGAGACATCTTATAACTAAAAGTATCCCTACATTGTGTCCGATATCCGGATAATAATGTTGCTATCCATATCTAACATCCGGATACATTAAAAGGTAAAGAAGAAAAAAACACTAAAACTAATACAAGAATTCGCCAATTAACATTGACTCATGGTGACACCGTATATAGATATTTTCTTTTTTATCTGGTAATAAAGTAACTAATACTGAAAAAATATTTTGTCTTGTAAGCATCTGCATAAATCGTATACAACTCTTGAAAGTTCTATCGAAAAGGAACGCTTTCAAAATCTTCTAGCTAACAATCGCACGACTTATTGAAATATTCACTTTAATGTAAAATTGATTGATTTGATCAATTGACCATAACTTTCTATCGAAATGGATTTTGATATCATAACGATATTCTTCGAAAAATCTCAAATGATACCAAATCCATACCAGTAAACTTTATACCAAAAGTATATTTCACTTTAAAGAGAAATTCAATTCACACTGCGTTTAAAAACAGCATAGTTAATTTATTAATATACTGTTTTAATATTACTGTGCAAACTTAACTGTACACAATATAAAATCGAAATAATAATTTGATAAAAGAGAAAATATTATTTCTGAAAGATTTAGTGAGTAAATTTACCTTATGCGAAAGCCCTTGCTGAATTTATCCATTGAATACATTTAATTTTTGGGAAGAACTCGCGTCGAATTGTCAAACACAGTTAACGTTTCACTCACAATCTTACCGAACACTTTCACAGCTCTGGAATTCCTAAAACAAAAGAAAGAGGGATTTATTTACCAAAACAAAACTATTTCTAGTATGTATTTTTCAGCAATTTCTATTTTTCGTTCATTATATCTAGTAGCATAAATACAATACACTACAACTTCAGTAATTGCGAAGTTATAAAATTTCCAGTATATACAATTTTCTTAAAGCATCCTAGGAAACTCTGGTAGCATTTAGATTAAATAATAGGTCCATACTTAAGATTTCAATAATATTATTATATTCACTTTATTTCATTTGAAAGGTATAGTGGCAATGAATTATTCCCCCATGTAATGTACAAAATGTACCAAGAATTAAATAATAGTTGTAAACCTTAGTCTTTTCTTTTGTAGTTGGGATGATCAAAATTGGCATAGTCCTCAATAAATTATCTGTGAGAATGGACGTAATTTCTTTCTTGTTTCCACTTGGGACTGTAGTCCTTTGCTGCG
This sequence comes from Agrilus planipennis, assembly GCF_000699045.2. NCBI lineage: Eukaryota > Metazoa > Arthropoda > Insecta > Coleoptera > Buprestidae > Agrilus > Agrilus planipennis. The sequence continues at coordinate 675,196 of NW_020439320.1, read as the reverse complement.
TTTTCAACACGCCCTTGTTAAGTTAGAAACTACTTCATGAGTAGTACATACAAAGTGAAAAGAGATAACTGAATAATAGAAAGCGGTGCAACGGTTAGAGATTCGTTAGGTACGCAAAAAACCAGGGCCGGCTTTATAACTGCCTGGTTGGAATTATATATTTAAAGAAGCGGCTTTGCTGTCCTAAATTTCTGAAAATGTTGAATTTCTTTAAAGTCCGAAGCTGGCAGCGGGCTTAATTTCTGCTTATCTGCATCTCTTTCTGTTACACTTTAATTGGTGCCCGCTGCAATTCATATCTGACATCTCTTTTCTATATTTACGATATTCCCTAGAACCTCTGTCGTGAGTAAAAGTAAAAGTTCTGTCAACAACCGCTCTAGTTAGAAAATTGAAGTAAATGCGATAGTTTCATTGTGGACTATGCCAATTTTGAACATCCTAACTACACATTTCTGTAAACCCCTGACACTATTTCTGAGATGGTGCCTGGACACTTTACTCCTTTGGCAAGGGCGCAATGTTACAGTTTGGCTGGGTGCTCCCATAATAATACTACAAATATTTATATACTGCGGGGGTGTATAAGCTGAAAAGATCCAGTTCGGCTGCTCATTTACGAGCTTGAACTATTTGAACCGAACTTTCAAGTTGGGTTATTATCTGAATCGACTGGAATTGACTGGGTAATCAACCCAATCGAGTGGGTGCTCAGGCACTCGTGGACACCCGCTTATTGCGCCCCTGCCCCTTGGGACATTTTATCCCGATGAATATACGAGGGTGGATTGATAAGTTTCCGGCCTGACCAAGAAAAACAAGGTTTTTAAAAATTTTTTTTTTTATTTCTCAACATAATCTCCTCCAAGGCTGATACATTTCTCATAGCGGTGTTCCAGTCTATTAATGCCATCTCTATAGACTGATTCGTCAAGCTCCTCAAAATAACCATTTACAGCTTCGATTACTTCTTCATTGTCCGCAAATCTCTTACCGCCAAGCCATTTTTTGAGATTAGGGAACAGAAAATAGTCACTCGGGGCTAGGTCTGGAGAGTAAGGAGGGTGCGGCATCAATTCAAACTTTAGATCGTTGATTTTAGCCGTCGCAACGATTGACGTGTGCGCTGGTGCGTTATCGTGATGAAACAAGATTTTTTTCTTCGCCAGATGAGGTCGTTTAATTTTCACCTCGTGGCTCAAACGTTGCAATAAGTCTGCGTAGTATTGACCAGTGATAGTATTACCCTTTGCAAGGTAATCAATGTATATAATACCTCTTGCATCCCAAAAAACAGTAGCCATAACCTTGTTCGCCGAAAAAATTGTTTTTGCCTTCTTTGGAGTTGGTTCCCCTGGTCCAATCCACTGTTTAGACTGTTCTTTGGTTTCAGGAGTGTAGTGGTGGACCCACGTTTCGTCAACGGTTACGAATCGACGCAAAAATTCGCTTGGATTACGCTTATACAATGACAAATTTGCGGTAGAAATGTTTTTTCGAATCAATTTTTGGTCGACTGTTAGCAAACGCGGCACCCATCTTGCACAGAGCTTTTCCATATGCAAATGTTGGTGCAAAATATGTTGCACACGTTCATATGACATCTTACAGGTCTCAGCTATCTCACGCACTTTCAATCTGCGGTCTCCCAGCACTATTTGATGAATTTTTTCGATCATATCTGGAGTTGTGACCTCAACGGGGCGTCCTGAGCGAGGCCCATCAGAGGTGCTCACACGACCCTTTTTAAACTCGGAAACCCACTGCTTAACGGTTGAATATGACGGGGAGGATGTCCCCAGTGTTGAGTCCATCTCTTTTTTAATTTCCTTCGGCGTTAACCCCTTCAAATAAAAGTATTTGATGACAGCACGATTTTCCTGCTTTTCCATTTTTACGAAAACCACAGAGGCGTCTTGTTCAGCGTGCTGTCAAACCTACACTAGCAAGGAGATCGGGCTGAAACTATAGCTACAAGCTATCCAAGGATGGTACTATAGAATGTCACCTCAAGGTAGGCCTAGTGGCGTCATCTCTTGGTTAGGCCGGAAACTTATCAATCCACCCTCGTATGTATGCAATATGTACTGTAATTCAAATAACAAAAATTTATTGAAGCAAAAAAGCGGATACATTAATATCTTGTTGTAATATATCTCAGGGGGTTAAATGTCTCAGGTGCTAAGTATTATATATTCTTCTCAGAACACCCTGTACATACACATATACTTCACCAACGAAACGCATTACATCAAACATCTCAACACAGTAGGTTTCATTGTGACGTTTAGAATATAACCTAACATAATTTCCGTAAGTGTGAATACCTCGTATCAATTGACATTTGATGCGCTTTTTGCTAATTTTCCCTTAAGAAGTTCTACCTTCTCATTTCTATATTCTTTTACATTAGTACTGTCTGAAAACGTCAAAAAAAGTAGGTACTCGTAATAGTCGTCAGCTGGCATTAATCCAAAATAAAGAACACATAAATCACTTAACTTTTTATATTTAAGTAGTAACATTACATTGTCAATAGTAAAAACATATAAAGAATTTTTTGTCGGTTGTGCACGTGCTAACAAGTCACATTTTTTGTTACGTCAATACGTAGGAGTATCTTGTATTTAAGTTTATAGTTTTGTAAATAAAAATAACTGCAATTGCAGATGCCCGAATTACAAGCCAAAGATCGTAGGGCGATAAGCATAGTGAATGGGCACAGAGGGATGTCTGGATTTTTTTTTGAGGATATGTTGGTACTAATGAGATACGTTAATCCTGAAAATTTTAGATCTCTATCTATTTTGGTTTTTGAATAAATTTAAAACAACGAAAAATCAGAAANATTTTTACTTCAACTACCACCAAATTCATATTTATAGAATATCCATAAAGACTAAACACAGTTCCCTCGTTCAACAAGTACACGATTTTAACACTTTATTCTTTATCATTATTCATACGCGGTGAATCATAACTGTTCTTTTGTATGAAAATTCCCTTTTGAAAGTATAATGACCTGTTATCGATGGAATATGCTATAAATATATTTTACGTAATCGAAAATGCACCTATTGTTGTCATTGAGGTTAGCACCATTCAAGTAGACACGTAAATGTTTTGAGAATAATTTACACTATAATTGTATTTGTATATATATCGTAATGTAATATGGCTAATGAATAACACATAGAAAAAATTATTAACTAACACTGATTGTTAAATTTCAAAAGAATAATTCATTTACAATCGTTACAAGTTTTTCGCTACGTAGAAAAAAATGTATATAAATTAACAATAGAAAACAAAGCAAAAGTTTTATAGGTGTGTCGAACGTTAAGTTATTTCTGGCTAAATATACTTTTAAATAAAGCATATTCTTAAATTTTAACGAGGCAGTGTAGATAATTTTGCAAATGGTACTATACACTTTTGTTTAGTTCTCGCTCGATGATCGGTGGACAAATGAGGACAAATATGATTGAATTTGGAATTATGCTACGCCGCATCCTTATAAAGGGAAGGGGCATATCTCTAACTTCTTGAAACGAACAGTAAGTTTAAATGATACTATTGAGTGCATTGGTTCAAACAACGGTCAGGAAAATAATGGAATGAAATATTCAAATTTTTATGTGATTTACTATTACAGCCACTTACAGTACAATATACTCGATTTTTTGATTTACGACGTGAAGGAAAAACACCAACCTCCATATCCATAATTAAAAAACAATTAGTAATCATAATCATGCACCTTTACACGATTTTTACTTTTTGCCACCAGATGTCGCCCTTCAGCTGGTTAGATCCCAATACAGCTCATAATCTTTATAATAATCATTAAAAACAGGCAATCTTTTCCGAAATAATTTTTTTCTTTATGATAACATTCTGGAACAGTTCTGAAATTAATTTTTTTATGCCTTTTCCAATATAGAATAAACTCTCAAATCGTTAAATCGATCAGAACGGTACGCCGTATTGAAAAACAATAAAAACCGATTTCTTAATATAAAAATTGATTTATTTCAGTTTTTATACCTTGAATAAACAGGAAAGCAGGTTATTTGATTAATTTATAAGTACAAGTAACATATAACAATAATTTAAAAATTATTTTAAATTATGATATTCAGAAATGAATTATAATTTAAACTATACTTAGATGGAAATTTAAATCATACTCGGAGGAAGTGGAAAAAATCTTTAAGGCTCGACTTAAGTGACGATCTATTTACATAGGTACCTACAAGTTTCCACGAAACCTTCGGTGCGCGAATTAGTTACCGACGATTAAAATCTTCAAAAAGCAAAGTGATACTGTATACGCTTTAAAAAATGATGATAAATCAGATGTCTTCACAGCTTCAAACTTACTTATGTTTCCAGAATTGGATATTGTGAAAAACATTTAATTCAGCATAAAATGTTTTTTGGCCTCAGCATGGGTCAAGAATGACTTTTTCCGACCAATCTCCTTTATCATTTGCGTTACTAAAGTTTGCCAAAAGCATTTACTTTTATTTTTTGAAATCAACAACTGTAAATGTTAAAGATATCATTGATGCCCTATTGTCCTACATATATATCGGGAGGAGTATGTTATACCCTTCAGGTCCCCTTCGGTACCCCTTTGAAAATGCGTGTCGTGTACATATATATGCAAATCTATTCTTTTTCGTGCAAATTAGTGCTGTTTGAATACTGTGGTCGGTGTGCCTGTACAGAATCACGAAGTCCCATCTCCAACGATCCCTTCAGGCGCGGTACGCCGGATCGGACCCGATGTCGGCCGTTGCGGCCTATAGCGATCGACCGGAGTAACTTGTAAAGATGGATGGCTGCCGTAGACAGATTAGTTAAGCAGGGTTATTAATGACCGCGCTTAACCTCGACAACCCCACCTCGAAACAATGACCGGTGTTTTAACACCACATTACAGGCGATTATTATTGAAGTTTTGTTAATCGACGTCAACCACCGCATTATTGCGATCACTAGTAGTCTTCAAATACAAAGATTAAAGATAAAAACAATAAACGTATAATTACACCTGTATTGTTACGGGATTGTTTATTTGAAAATCACATTAGTGCAAGCAAAAGATTTAGGTAGAATTTGAAACTGACAGCGGTGCCAGGAACAGGAGTAGGGTTGCCATCTTTTCAGACTTTACATAATGTATTTCTCTACTGAAAGGTTAAAAAAAAAGTACTCAGCATAAAAATAAAGTACAGGTCTGACGAAGGAAGCTGGCGAACGGTCGGGCAGGTACTTGCCCATTTATGACCTATTTGGGTAAGTCACTTGGAATCGATACACTAATAAGCTTTCAGTAGGCGTAAATTATAGTATTAATACAGATAGGACAGTAGCGTACTAGAAAATAATGTAAAAAC
>NW_020439320.1:636549-662192 GCF_000699045.2 Agrilus planipennis | reverse complement strand
AGACTGGTTGGACACGTACCTCCACTCTTTCCTATCCTGAGCTAATCTTCGCATTTCCCTAAAACTAGAACAACCCACATCCTTAACTATTTGCGAACAGTAATCTAATCTAGGTCTACCTCTACCCTTCCTAACTCCCGTTTCTGCCTCTAATATGTCTCTGATTAGACCTTCATGCCTAAGAAGGTGTCCTACCAACCTATCTCGCCTATTTCTTATTGACTTCCGAGTCCTCTGTTCTCCTATTCCTTCTAATATCACTTCATTTCTAACCTTCTCTATCCACTGTATCCTCATCATTCCGCTGTAACACCACATTTCGAACGCTTCTAACTTTTTCTTAATACATTTAATATATTCCACGGTAGGGTAGTTGTAAAATTTGGACACTTTAGTCAAGGCGACACCCCAACGAGTAAATGCCACACTCGGCTTCCCATTATGCTAAATTGCTATTGACGCGTATTTAAATTGGATATTGAACCATTCTGGAACTTGGAAATTTGAAATACAATAATAAGATACGGAAGAACCAAATAAAAAAAATACATCGCAATAACAACCTCAGTTCGTAATCGATCCCATTTAAGGCACTGTACGCATTTTTATATCTATACTAAGAAGAGACATGTTCGTCATAGAGATAAATGTATTCAATGGGACTTATCCAGCCTAATCATCATACTTGACTTGTTTGTTTCATATCATTACCATTTTCTTGTAAGGACATTTTAACTAATAAAATTATTATTTTCGAATATTTCGAAGATCGGGAATCACTAGTATATTGTATTCATACTTCTTTGATTATATTTTACGAAAATGTGAACACTAGTAAGTATATGTTCGTTAAAATTCTACCTCGTTTATCTACACATAACATACCTGTGACTATACTACAGTGGCGACTATTCAAGTAAAGTAGGTCAAGAGCCTCATTAGCTAGGTATTTTCTGAATAGTATAGAGGTCACAAAATAAATATAATTTCTGTTAGAATTATTTTTAGTTTTACCTACAACAAATGAATAAATATCGGCGGTGTCCGTACAGAGCGCGTGTAATATTTTAAATAATTCTTTATAATGGTCTTAATATCCTTATTAAACGCCCAAGTGAAGAGCTAGACTTATAAGAACTGCACCTCTGCTAGCGTGAGCGGGTTGTCCTGACAACGGTGACGTCAGCTACAAATTCGCAAACGAACCGCTCCCCACCAGCCCACAAATAAGGAAGAGATTGGTCAATCTACTGCACTTGCGCGGTCTCATTTTCCAACTCTTAGCATATTTTTGAAAGCACGAGCCGCCACTGCTGTTCTGTATATGTTCATTCGAGTTTGTAACCCCAGGCTCATAAAATTGCGTTTACAAGACCAAGCAACAACAAAAAATTCATTTGTCGTTCGTTCAGTCTAAACGACACACCGGAGTAAACTTTTATGAAAGTCGTTTACATAAATTAGGGAATAAATGCTCGGATTTAGGTAGGTGGATGAAAACGAAAAAAGGTTCCACATTTATTCGTATTATCTTCGATAGTTTACAGGGTTACGCCAATCGAATGAAGTTACTGAAGAGGTTAGTAAGAGATAAAAAAAATACTGTTACGGTTTATATAAACCCACAAAACGAAAAGCAATCCTGAAAATGGGTGTCATCGTAATTTATTTGAATTAGTAGCCAGGTATAGGAGGTATATCTCCATCCAGTGAGGTTTTGCTGCGAATGAAGTATTTCATGCGTGAGATAAGGCCTTATTAAGATATCAACTTATTGCTTATAGTTGGGACGTTCGAAATTGGCATAAAACTGTCGTATTCACTTTCTTCTTTCAACTTACTGACTAGACTAGAGCGGTTGGTGACAGAATGCCTACTTTAATCACGACAGACGTTCTAGGGAATATCGTAAAAGTAGAAAAGAGATGTCAGGTAGGAATTGCAGCGGACACTAATAAAGAAAAAGGAATAACATTACACCAATTAATGTGTAACAGAAAGAGATCCAGACAAACAAATGAGCATGTTGCTACTATCAGACTTTAAGGAAAGTTCAGCATTATCAGGAACTTACAAAAGCAAAGATGCTTGTTTAAGATATAATTCCAACCACGCAGTTATAAAGCCGACCCTGATCTTTTGCAAACCTGGGCAAGTGGGTAACCTCTAACCGCTGCATCGCCTACTATGATTCGGTTGTCTCTTTTCAGTGTGTCTGTACTACTCATGAAGAATTTCCTAAATTAACAAGGGTATGTTCAAAACACAGACTACAAACAGACAAAATGACTACTGTCCCAAATAAAAGCAAGAAAAAAGATACGCCCTTTCCCACAGATAATTTATTACGAACTTTGCCAATTTTGATTGCCCCAACTGTAACTGAATCGACGACTAAGGTTTGTTAGTACTCGTCTTTGAACTTTGATACTGTTAATAAGCATAAAGCCAATTGACCCTTATACTTTACAATAATTAACAAGTTCAAATTATTTAGGAATGGGGAAATTAAAAAAAAAAGTCAATTAATTAACCACGCGATAATAACATATGTGTAGATACATATAAGGCAAAATGCTTACCGAACATAAAAATTACATATTTCTTTTTCGACATTTTCACTTTTAATTTACACAAGCGAAAATCATAATTTAGTGAACCTGAACGTTAAATGGCAATGTATAGCGAAACTGCGATAATAACCAATTGTAAACAACTACATTGTTAAAACAGTAAATATCAACTGCTTACTACCATTGAGGTATTGCCAATGTGCGTAACCTTATAGCCCTGCAACCCTATAAATTACAATACCACTAAACACACATACATACGTACACTACAATAATTAATTCTGAATCGCGCAGAGACGTCCGGCATTTGGCGTAGGTACTTCATTTGCAGCGATCATACACGGCCGTGCAAATCATTAGAATTTTGCACTGGCGTTTAACATGCGTGCTGTTTCATACAACCCCAGAAAAAGAAATCAAACGGATTTAGTTCAGAAGTACGCACCGTCAATGATATCGTATGTCCAATCCAGTTTCTAGAAAAATGTTCGTCTGGAAACTCACGCATTGTTGGTCAATGCAATAATACTATTTTGCAGAAACCTATGACTCTGACACATTGACCTACTTCTTATGACTTCGATTGTCTACATACATACGTAATACAAGCATACAACGTTAAAAGAACAACTCTAAGTAGCAGCTGATTGAATGCGGTGTTGCAATGTCGTATTTCCCTCCATAAACCTACCAGGGCCGGACTGATCGTTGCCTGTACTTTCAAATCCGTTTTCACTGTAGCGATCCCACCGATCAGTTTCACCAAACACCACCACCACACCTCGTGCCGCAAAAGTATAATCGCAATGTTGTAACGACCTCTCTCTCAACTATAATTTTGAGGCATCTTGAAGGCGCTTGGTGGAACCGATTCTCCATAAAACGCTGCGGTGAAAACACATAGTATATATCAGCAGTTATTGCGCAGTTAACCACCGATTACAACTTTGTGGCGCACTTTCATCTGGCGCCGTACATTAAGCACCCCACATAGTTTCCAGTCCTACTATTAGCCTTCTTGTTCTTGCGATGTCAATGTCGTTTCAATGATATTAAAACAATTTTCGTTGTAAGTCTATGCTTGAATATACAGACACACCCATTTTTTCCTACTGCCTATTTAAAAATGATTTTTCTTTTTCCTAGAAATTTACCAAGGAGCATAATAATCGGCATCCCCTTGGTCACTATATGCTACGCATTAATAAACATTTCGTATCTGACGGTTATGTCGCCAATGGAAATGATGATTTCCGAAGCGGTGGCCGTAACGTTTGGTAATAGAGTGTTGGGCGTCATGGCCTGGTTGATGCCATTGTCCGTTACCATTTCTACCTTTGGAGCGGCTAATGGTACACTTTTCGCCGCTGGTCGGCTTTGTTTTGCTGCAAGTCGCGAAGGACATATGCTAGATATCCTTTCATATGTACATGTAAGGCGATACACACCAGCTCCCGGCTTAATATTCCATGTAAGTTAATTTTATCTGCTCAAAATTTAAAAAATATTTTACAAAAGGCAACACCAACGAATCGTTTTTATTCATTTTCTGGCCTGTCTCTGAAGTAAAATCGACAAATATAGAATATCCGTACATTAAATGCCTCCATGAAATGCAAGCCGATTAATAACTATAATCTTGCTGCTTTAAATTATAATTTTTAATAAGCTCAAATATAAGATACAAGATAAGATTTTTAAAAATGCATTTTTATACCAATACAGTAGAATCCGCTTATAATGACATCGAAGGGAAATGACAAACACGTGATACTAAGCGGGTGTCATACAAAGCATAGTCTTAGAAAGCAAACAACTTTCTATTTTGGTTAGTTATTTAGTTTAATAGAGAGAAAAACTACAAATTGTATATATTCATTAACAGAAAAAGAAAAAAAAACGATGAATTGTAATATTAATATACATAAGAAGGGTCAGAAAAATGAGCGAAAATGTTATTATTAATCATTTGGGTCAGTATAGCCGAATATGATTTCTTAAGAATCAGTCATAATAAACGATATGTCATTTTAAACAGAACCGTTATATCCAAACTTTCCTATAGAGAATTTAATATGAAAACCAAACTTAACACTACAATTACTTCATATTAAGCGGTTGGTCAATATAGGCGGAGTCATAATAAACGAATTCCACTGTACTTAAAACGGAAAATTGTATAAAATAATATGGAAGAGTGATCTTAATGTATTCAGTCAAATGATGTGCCTATTGCAGGCTTCGTCTTCTTAAATTGACTCAATTATACAATACCTACACGAAAGAAGAAATAAATTCAATTCTAATTCAACTCGATTGAAAAAATTGAGCGTTTCTTTTCTAATTTTAGTCAATAATAGCCGGAGCCATGGTATGTTACGGAACCATCGATTCTTTAATCGATTTTTTCAGTTTTACTGCGTGGATGTTTTATGGCGGATCAATGTTGGCGCTGATCGTTATGAGATACACCAAGCCAAAATATCCCAGACCGTATAAGGTAATTCTACAGATAAATACTAACGCCCTTTTATTAATGTCAAAATCATTAAACATCCCCATTGTCTCTTTCAGGTACCAATAATAATACCAATTATTGTGCTACTAATATCAATATATCTAGTGATAGGTCCTATCATAGACAACCCAACTATTGAGTACCTATATGCCGCAATATTTGTTCTAAGTGGGATGATCTTTTACGTACCATTCGTACATTATAAAATACGCATTCCATTCATGGGTAAGACATTCTTTTATTTTAATGAGTCATCATTTTTTGAAGTGAAACTTCTTTACGCACGGTAGGGTAAGTTCGTTTCATACGAGTTGCTATGTAACGAAATCATGCAACGCATTTCCTCCGCTGTCTGTCCTTACGTATGCTTAGATCTTTAAAACAACGCAACGGATTTTAATGCGGTTTTTTTAATAGATAGAGTAATTCAAGAGGAAGGTTTATATGTATAATACATGCATAATATAGTAGAGAAACACTGATAATTTTAGAGGTTTGTAATGTGATGTCGTAAATAAACACATTTTTTTGCGCTTACATTGCAAACGCTGGCTGAACCCTACGAGATAGATCAAAATAATGTACTACAGTATTGTACACCTTAAAAAGGTCTACAAAAAAGTCCGCGATGGTATATGTCTATCTCTTAGGGATAACCCACAATAACCATTTTTTATCCTTTACTTTTTACGAGAAATAATGGCTTATTTACGAAGCGATTTTAAACAATACAGCATTAATCCTTATCCAATTAAGTACTTTTAAATACACTGTGCATTTAATATAGATCAATATGGCCCTTTACAGCATGTAATTTAAATTAATATTTTCGAAGATATTACAGACTTAAAATGCAAGGACATAGCGGTTGCGGCGGTACCGGCGGGTTTGTATTGTCTAATGACAAAAAAGCTGTGATTGTTTTATATAGACATTCTATAAAATATTTACTATCAGCATTGCACCCGTGCGAAGCATAATGTACAAATAATATCATTAAACCAATTCCTTAACCCATATCCCGTGTGTTTTGTGTGTTTGAAGAAGTTTCACTTCAATAGCGTGTTGTATAATTACACGTTGTATTTTTTTTATTCCTGTCAAAACCGAACCTAGCCTAACGATTTCGTTTTCTTGTCACATATTTTTAGATGGATTCACCGTATTCACACAAATGCTTTTAGAAGTTGCTCCCACGCAACACACAATCGAGTAAAAAATTAAAAACAACCAACAACTTTCAATGTATACCTAATATTCCAAGTAGTGATCTGCCGAGTAAGAAAATGTCATCGTTTAGTTTGCGATCTGTATTAATTATTTTTGTACGCTTTTTATAATGCCTATCAATTAAATTACTTATAAACAAGAGGAAAACGGCAGCCTTCTGTAGTTGACCGTAGAATAGAAACAAAAGTAAGTACTTTATAATCATATTCAAGAATTGATGTAAAATGCAATATTGTTTCTTTCAAGAAATCAATCCCATGACAGCAATTTGATAGAATAAGATCAAATTATAATGAGAATATATGACATTAATTCATTTGTTATTTAAAACATGTTATTTATATATCAAAGTGCATTTTAATCTTCTGTATCTACAATGAAACAAGTATTTGCCATAAAATGGCCAAGGTTTTCACGGCCGACATTATTTAAATGGAGTTCGATATTTTCAGACTTTATTTTTATTTTCCTCCATCGGTGACATGACCGTTATTGTACTGCTAACTAAAACGAGATTTTTATCTGAACAGTTTTCACTCACATTGAACGATTAATAGCAGGGGGTGGATTTAAAAGGCGAACCAACTTTACGTCCCCTGTTCCGTACGAGTGAAAACGACTGTTCACGTACGAATCTCGTTCGTGTGAACAGTACAAAATCCTTCCGGAAGTCGTTTATCCTTCGTTTCGCCAACAGGGTATTTGGCATTTTCAGGGAACGTAGCGAGGAGGTAAAGTCCTTCTAAGCGATTGCACGGATTGCGAGACTACATATAACTGCATCGAAGGACTCTACTTTCTTGCTACGTTTCCTCTGAGGATGCTAACTACAGCTGTTGACGAAACGTCGGATAAATGACTCCATCGGTCTTTCCATCAAAGGAGGAGATACAATCTTCAACTACGGCCATCAAGCATATCGAGTACTACTCAAGTATTTAGGACATTTAACCAATCCTGGTTATTTTCTTTTCTATTTATTGTAAAATGCAAGATTGATACCTTTTTTACTGTTTTCTTTCTTTGATCCGTATTTTTTTAACTGCTTTTAAAAACTATCTCGAGTTTTCGAATAATCGTATTTCTACAGATATACATACATAAACATAATAAAATTGATAAAAAAATGATATTTTGATAAATCGCATATGCCCTTGTTCAACATCATGTGAGGAAAAATATATATATACCTAAAGAGATATATAATATATACCCAGTTGTGATATGTACTATACATAAAAGAATATGTACATCATTCCTTTAGTTTTCTAAAGCAATTTATTTTTAATTGTATCAAATAAATTGAATTTTAATTTTTGAAATAATTGTTTTATTTTTACATAAAAGATCCCACAGCCAGATTGACTTTTGTGACCAATGGAGATTAAAACTTGACTAAAGATTACTTTTACATATCAATAATCTGATTACAAATTTCCAAAGTTTATTTGCCGAAACTTGGTCAGTTAATTTGATATCAAAATTGCTAGAATTTCAATTATGGTAATAATTATCAACATTTCAAGTATTTTGCCTTCCGACTCCTGTACATTATCGCGCAAAACGGCATACCGTGGAAGTATTTTCGCAAGATATCGTTTCCATTTAAAATTTAAAATATTCTGACTTAAAACAATTGTTAACTAATAATGGCAAGTTTTTGTAAAGAATTAACTTACCTACTTCTTATGGAAATTCTACAGGAACCCTCCGCTGATAAATCACGCACGAAACAAACTCATCAAATGGCGAGCATAGACAAATGGCCGATGTTAAAGTTAAAACAGTTTTCGAATATAGATATGACATTTGAAAATTATGGATTTTGTTAGTCAATTTTTATGTACTATCTATGATTCAAACTATCATTAGTTGCCTTATCTATGTTAGTAACATAACCTCATGCAAATAACCTAACCACAAATAGCAAAACTATAGTTCTTTTTAAATATAAATCAAAAACATTTAACGATTTGTATGGTCCTTTATATTATTAAATACTCAAAATGACTGATAGTAAAACACATTTTATTGCTACAAGAGGTTCAGCTGTCAAGCAAGAAGCTGAGAAGAAATTTGAACATGTTACTTACATATCTCATAAAAAGGTTCCTAAAATTGAAACTGCAAGCAAGTTGAGGTCTACTTCTTCCAAAAATGATGAAACTCAAAGCATTGACATAAAAAAAGCGAAACATGAAGTTGTGAAACTGGGAATGTCTGCACTTGATCCTGTAAAAAAGGAAGAAGCAAAAGTTCAACTGGCAATACGTTTAGGAGCAAAACCACCAAAAAATAAGTACAAAAACTATAAGCAACTGCTGTTGGAGAAGAAGAAAGAAAGTAACGAAATTCAACGACAAAATGTACTTAATCAATTAGGAAAAAATAAAATAGGTAAATCTACAGCAAAAGGTAAAAGTTTTGATAGAAAAAGAAAAAAAGGCAAAGGAAATATTCTAGGATCTTATGGAAAAGTAAAAAAGGCAACATAAACTCACTGAAACAAATACTTATTAATTTTATGTGTAAAGAATTTAATTGATTTTATTTAATAGAAAATTGTATTTCTGTTTATAAAAGTAAAATAAATTAAATTTTATCTAAAATATTTAACTTGAGTTCTATCTATTCTATTTTTTAACTTCAGGAAGTAATGCCCTCCAAACATTATATTTATAAGGGGTGTGAGGTACTATTCTCAAAGACTACACTGATAACAAAATATTTGAAAATTACTTATTGAGGAATTAAAACATTAGTCACTCTCAAAAGTTATATTTATTTACATTTCATTAGAAAAAAATATAAAACTGTATTTTGCATTTAAAGGTAGTCTGTGAATGAATACTGATATAAGAAAACTATAAGTTAAATCATTCTTTAACAGTTCTCCTTCATCAGTAATTACGTCATTATGAGTTTGAAATGTCCTACTTTATTCTTATCATTAAAGAGAAAATAATTTGCACATTATATTATTTCATGTGTCACTTTTCCACAGTTTTATTGTTTTATCGTTTTCCAAAGCTGCAGATGCTATAATGTTTTCAGTTGGATGGCAAGTTGTACACAGTACAACATCTGAAATAAAATTTAGTTCAATAAATGAAAAAGTGTTGGTGTACCACATGGAAAACATGGGAACACTTTTACCTTATATATGGTTCTAACATGGTCCTAACAAATTAAATCAACTTTAAACAAGAGAAACAAACTTCTTTGAAACATAAACTCTAATCAAAAAGTATCACCTGTATGTCCTTGAAGTCTTTGAACAATTTCTTTAGACTGCAAGTTCCAAATGTACACCAAACTATCTTCTGAACCACTTACAATCCATTTACCTCCAGTTACTGAAAAATTGGCAAAAATACAATACTTTTCATTTCGGTGACCAGTATAAGTTTTAAGACATTTTCCTTTAGAATAGTCCCACAATTTCAATGTATTATCTAAAGTGGCAGCCAAAATATATTTTCCATTTGGAGAAAATTTAACGAAAGAAACTGGTGGATTATCATCATCAATCAATGTTTTTAAGCATTGTCCTGATGCTGTATCCCATATTCGACTGCAGAAAAACATTTAACAACAAAAATCTCTAACAGATATTAGAAACACAAACCAAAGACCATCATAACTGCTGCTTACAATAAGCGACCCATCTCTATTAAAATGTACTGCACTAACAGGGTCAGAATGAGCAGGAAGGGTTTTTAAGCATTTTCCTGTCCGTACATCCCAAATACGAACTGATTCATCGAAGGAACCTGATACTATAAGATTAGATTGGGGATTAAAATTGCAGCAGAAAACATAATTGCTATGTCCTTTCAATGTTTTAAGGCATTTTCCAGAAGACAGTTCCCATATTTTCAATGTTTTGTCATCACTTGCAGACACTAGAAGACATTAATTCTTATTTTATTAAATCTAAAGTTAATTAAAAATGATGTACCTAACAATCTGCTATCACTTGACCATGCTACATCACTTATTCCAAGTTTATGGCCTGATATTGTCTTTTCAAATTTACCATCATAGGCTCCCCAAATTTTGATAAGTTTATCAGCAGCTTAAAAATTTATAAATTAGTCTTAATAAATCACATTTACATTGAAAGGCGTAAACTTACAGGAACTTGCCAACCATTCACCGTTTGGGCTAAATTTAACAGATGAAACTGCTTTTGTATGCCCAGCAAGAGTAAATTTTAAGGTATAATTCGGTTTCTAAAATAAGGAAATAATATATTTTAATTCATGAGTTCAATTAACTGAGAATTGAATAATTCATATCTAATATAACCTCAACAATTACTAGCACGAAAACAATGTACTTTGTAAAATAGTACTTACCAATGAACTGCTATTAGACTTATTAGAAGAACCTGTGGGTGTTAATGAAGAATTTTGTGTACTAGCCTGCATATTATTTTGTCCATGTACCGCTGGTGTTGTACCAAGCGGTAGCATTCCTTATTGTCTACAACTTACTAAAAACCACCTAAAAACACGAAGAATGAGCTATCTCAGAATGAAAACAATCTTCAACTATTACTTTAGGACAAGTATCGTTGAGTTTCCACTTACAATCACTAAATTGTAATATAACTTTTCCAAATTGACCACTTTTTTATCATTTACGTAGCCGCCATTCGTATTTTACAACTTGGTATATTTTAAAATCCATAACTGAGGAACAAATGTATAATACATTATCCATACTTCTCAATACGCCTCTTACTCTCATCCAATTATTTTAAAGTTTAACAAAAGTGTAATTAAAAACAATAATTAACTTAAAAAATGAAAGTATTTACAAAAACTTACATCATAATTATTGTAACAAAATTTAAGTGTTTTTAATTTGTAATATTAGAACAACTGAAAGGACGAAGAGAAATAAAAGATACAGGGTGTTGCATTTCCTTTGCCATTTTTTTAATCAAAACTTAGTNTGTTGCATTTCCTTTGCCATTTTTTTAACCAAAACTTAGTTAAAACTAAAGCTAATATTCAAATTTATTTTAATTTAAAGATAGCTCTGTTAATGACAAATACAGTTAACAGTCAGAATGGCTTGCAATAAAAGAATTCGAGATTTTTCGCCAAAAACACAATGCAGAGAGAAAAGAGCTACAGAAGTAATTGCTGAAGAAGAATGTAAACATAAATTAAAATTTCCTCCATGGCATATTCCTTACATGGAAAAACATCGCATTTACGAATTATTTCACGTAAATAAAAGTATCAATTTAAGAAAACAAACCATTTCTTTTTTTTTAATAATCGTTAGGAGTTAGCAAGAGAATTGGTTATTCAACAACCTGCCGACCATGTCCTCTTTTTAAAACAAATTCTTTTACAAGCAGTTAACAGTAGAGATGTCACGAGAATTGTAATTTTGGCTTCTCCGAAAGTTAATTGCATAGAAATTGCTGAACAGATGGGCGCAAAAACGCGAAAGCTGGTCATTGCCGATGAAGATATCAATGCATTTTATAAACCAGTAAGTAAAACGATATTTAAACTGGAACAGTTTAACGTATGCATTTCTAGAGACCCAGAAAAGATTTAAACCCAAAACAATTTGCACGAGTTCTCGGCTATCTTATTAGAAATAAAAAAGCTTCTTCGTCCGGATGGATCCTTGCTGGTATTGAAATTATCTTTATTACTTAATTTATTTTAACAAATACTAGGGTTTTCCCATCCAAAACTAATATTATTACACGAGTTTAACTTAACAGCTCTGCCCTTTTAAGTCATGTGGAGAGTGTCGCGATGAACTCTTTTTCGATATTTTTGAGCTTTTGTATCTTTCAATTGGAACCATTCGCGATCGTATACGTACACGCGAAATTCCCATCTTCAAGAACTCAAACTTTTTTCGAGCAAATTTTTCGCGGAAATGCATATATTCCTATGGAGCACGTTTTTGATAACGTCGTTCCGCACTCTTTTTTAATGAACGTAGAATGCAGAAGATCTTTAATTTGGTACATCATATTATGGTACATATACACAAACACTACTTACAAACTGCTGTTAAGGACAGTGCAACTCGGTTATAAAAACATCGGTTATAACGTCAAATTTTGTTTCTAAATGATTATTAATGTTATGTTCATGCTTAATACAAAATTTCAAGAAGAACATATGTTGGTTCTTGATATATTTCTAAGCAATTGAAGGTGTGATATGTGCTATGCAATACACAAAGCAATTGAAGCACACCTGTAAGGGGTTGAACACTACCCTTATGATATATTAAACTGAACAACAACTCCAGCTGTTGGAAAAAAATCTTGGACTCTTAAACTCCTAAATTTTATTAAAATAAATAAACCATAAATCTGTTACGACCTAGTTCACAAAAACAGATGATTACAGGATAAAGAATTTAAGTCTTATCTTGGATTATAAACTTAAATCGGGGAAAAAACAGTGAATGCATCAAGTATAGCATTTTGATTGAACTAGGTTTGGGTGTAGAGCGGTAACTAGTAGGTATTTTTTATTACATCTGCGAATAGGTAACAAAACGGAGTCAAACTTAGTGGTGAATTTTCATCACATAATCATTTTGGAGTATAAAAAGGAATCAAGAGGCGCTGGCATATTAAAAAAGCATTTTTTGGGAAGTGTTACATTAAAATTTTTTTTAGTTTAATAAATCTGACCATTACGATAGTTACATAACTACAATCGTATGCTACCTCGGGTATGGAACGAACCCTGACATTTTAAATGCGTCCACTATCATCAAAAAGACGTAGATAATAAATGTATGAAAAATTGTTGAGTATTGTCAACGGTCAGTTTTCATCCACTTTTTTCTCATTTTCATAATAGATCTTATGCAAAAAAATATTTTTTATCGATCCAAATCCAAATAAACTGTTTTCAGAATGTAATTTATGATGCGTTCGATGTTTTGAATAATTGAAGATAAGGGGTAGTTTTTCACCGTACAATCAACTTCTTCTCTAAACTATGTTTTTTCATATTAATAAAACTCTTTATTTATTAGTATGAAAACCTTAGAGTTCAAGAGTTTTGTCAATTAATATACTTTTTGAGTTTAATGTTGTATAAGAGTAATTTTTACCTTTAACCCCCATACATGTGTGTTTCAATTGTGAACCTAAGTCCTAGAAAATACTTTTGTTCATGTATTCAGCCTAAAAATTTATATTATGTTCAGTTTAATCATCTTTCCCTATCGATGCTGTGTTTTCTTCCGGTCTTTTTGGCCGTGGTCCATGAAATCCTACTTTTCCAAACGTTTCGCCGTTCTTTGCTGACAGCATCTTCAACGGTGACTGGGCAGGCTGATGATCAGTTACGACTCAGCACTTGCCGTCAGCAAAGAACGGCGAGACGTTTGGAAAAGTAAGATTCCACGCACCATGGCCAAAAAGACCGGAAGAAAACGTAGCATCGATATACACCGGCCGTGAAAGCCTAAGAACTACATTTTTCCCTATTTTCACCCTAATACGAGGGTGGATTGATAAGTTTCCGGCCTGACCAAGAAAAACAAGGTTTTTAAAAATTTTTTTTTTTTATTTCTCAACATAATCTCCTCCAAGGCTGATACATTTCTCATAGCGGTGTTCCAGTCTATTAATGCCATCTCTATAGACTGATTCGTCAAGCTCCTCAAAATAACCATTTACAGCTTCGATTACTTCTTCATTGTCCGCAAATCTCTTACTGCCAAGCCATTTTTTGAGATTAGGGAACAGAAAATAGTCACTCGGGGCTAGGTCTGGAGAGTAAGGAGGGTGCGGCATCAATTCAAACTTTAGATCGTTGATTTTAGCCGTCGCAACGATTGACGTGTGCGCTGGTGCGTTATCGTGATGAAACAAGATTTTTTTCTTCGCCAGATGAGGTCGTTTAATTTTCACCTCGTGGCTCAAACGTTGCAATAAGTCTGCGTAGTATTGACCAGTGATAGTATTACCCTTTGCAAGGTAATCAATGTATATAATACCTCTTGCATCCCAAAAAACAGTAGCCATAACCTTGTTCGCCGAAAAAATTGTTTTTGCCTTCTTTGGAGTTGGTTCCCCTGGTCCAATCCACTGTTTAGACTGTTCTTTGGTTTCAGGAGTGTAGTGGTGGACCCACGTTTCGTCAACGGTTACGAATCGACGCAAAAATTCGCTTGGATTACGCTTATACAATGACAAATTTGCGGTAGAAATGTTTTTTCGAATCAATTTTTGGTCGACTGTTAGCAAACGCGGCACCCATCTTGCACAGAGCTTTTCCATATGCAAATGTTGGTGCAAAATATGTTGCACACGTTCATATGACATCTTACAGGTCTCAGCTATCTCACGCACTTTCAATCTGCGGTCTCCCAGCACTATTTGATGAATTTTTTCGATCATATCTGGAGTTGTGACCTCAACGGGGCGTCCTGAGCGAGGCCCATCAGAGGTGCTCACACGACCCTTTTTAAACTCGGAAACCCACTGCTTAACGGTTGAATATGACGGGGAGGATGTCCCCAGTGTTGAGTCCATCTCTTTTTTAATTTCCTTCGGCGTTAACCCCTTCAAATAAAAGTATTTGATGACAGCACGATTTTCCTGCTTTTCCATTTTTACGAAAACCACAGAGGCGTCTTGTTCAGCGTGCTGTCAAACCTACACTAGCAAGGAGATCGGGCTGAAACTATAGCTACAAGCTATCCAAGGATGGTACTATAGAATGTCACCTCAAGGTAGGCCTAGTGGCGTCATCTCTTGGTTAGGCCGGAAACTTATCAATCCACCCTCGTACAAGGGATGTTTTTGGTTCTTTAGAGATAAATAATCAATGAGTCTAGATATTCGATATTATATTTGGGTTCTGCATTGAAAAATACTTTACTTAAAATCGTGAGCAGTAACAACAATCTTAAAGGTTGGAAAGAACGGTAAAAGTTCAAAAACATACTTTTGTAGGAACTACGTGGCTTAGTCTGGAATTTAATGAAAGACACTAATTTTAGACCAAAATTGACCTAACGTTGAAGTTATATAAAAATAATAGATAACTTTTAATTTAATTTTAAAACTTCTCGTTGTTCTCACCAAGTATTCCAGCAGAAGTTTAATTTAAAAGTCAGCAGCTTCAAATTTCGCTGTGTGTCAGTTTTGATTAAGATTATCGTACGTAGATAACATTAACATTGTGCCTCCTAATAAAGTCACAATATCATTAATGAGAAAAAAGGCTATTCAAAATTTAATTAACATATTCGACTTTTTCAAAACATTGCTTTCTACATTACTTTTCCTTTTTATTTAATATTGGCATTTTTTGTGATGGTGAGCAAATAGAAATTTGTTTTAGAGATTTAAATGGTTGAATTTTTTTTTAGAATGCGTTAAAACAATTGACGAAGCAAAAGCCATGCTTAAGGCTGGAATTTTACCAACACACGTTTTGCACTTAATTCCTCCCTTTCTTCCACCGTTATGTGAATTAATGTACTGTAACGTTCATGCTTATTGGCCCGAATATAGGAGAAACATAATGGGAATAAGAGATGTATTTAAACACTGTTTAGTGGTAAATATTTTCATTTATATTATGGGCATACCACTCGTCTTATACAACTTTATCATGACCCAGCGTCAAAAAGAAGAATATCATGATAAATAAAATAAATCTAGGAAGGGCTAATTTTGTTACCATATCCAAGTTAATTTCATAAAAACTCGCAGTTCACTTTATAAATAAAACTCAATTTTCGTGTCAAGTTCCACAGAATTTTGTGGAATTAATATTGAGTTTTAACACCATAAAGACAGTACAACTTTAGAGATAGATATACAGGGGCAAAAGATTAGTATGCTCAGATTTGCAGATGATATAGCAGTACTAGTATCTAGCAAGGAGGAGTTAGATTGCTTCAAATAAAATGGATGCGGTACTGACAAAACAATACTGTATGAAAATAAATAACATTAAAACAAAAATACTGGTACGCAAGGGAAGAAAAAGTACGGAAAAAAAGAAAGGAGACAAAAAATTAGAAGAAGTGACTGATTTTAGATATATACGAAATCAGATAAGTCAGGACGGAAGAAGTAATAAGGATATAAAAACAGAGGATAGCGCTTAATTGAGAAATTCGAAAAAGTTTGTTAAAGGTGTACGTTTGGGGCACCGCGTTGTACGGGTGCGAAACATAGACAGTGGGCGCGGCAGAAAAGGAAAGGTTAGAAGGGTTCGAAATGTGGTGTTACAGGCGAATGATGAGGATGATTAGAAATGAAGAGGTATTAGACAGAATAGGAGAACAAAAGGACTTTATGGAAGTCAATAAGAAATAGGCGAGATAGGTTGGTAGGACACCTTCTCAGACATGAAGGTCTAGTCAGAGACTTACTAAAGGCAGAAACAGGAGTTAGGAGAGGTAGAGGTAGACTAAGATTAGATTAATGTTAACAAATAGTTAAGCATATGAGATGTACAGGCCTGACGCTGGAAGCTGGTGGAAATTTTAAAATGACGTGGATGCGCGGTGGCAAAAGTAGGCAGTTTTAAGTATAACGATTGCAGCCCTCTTTCTTCAGTATTCCTATCAGGGGCGTAGATTAAATATTTAAAAATAGGGATCGGTGAGCAAGTAATAGACAGACAAACAGAAGAACTAATTGTTGATGTTGGTGACAGTGATAGAGATTCCCATGATGACAGTGAATGTGAAAACTAGCTATAAAACAAAAGCAAAAGGTTTATTTTTTCTTTTTGGTAAGTTATGTTTTTACATTATTTTCTAGTACGCTACTGTCCTATCTGTATTAATACTATAATTTACGCCTACTGAAAGCTTATTTGTGTAACGGTTCCAAGTGACTTACCCAAATAAGTCATAAATGGGCAAGTACCTGCGCGACCGCTCCCCAGCTTCCTTCGTCAGACCTGTACTAGTTTTAGGGAAATGCGAAGATTAGCTCAGAATAGGAATGAGTGGAGGTACGTGTCCAATCAGTCTTCGGACTGACGACTTTATGATGATGAATACTGACCTATAAAATATTAACTAAGTAGGCAATTCCCCGAATAATTAAATATTTCATTTGTGTCAGAGATAATTATTCCAAAATAGATAAAGATATTTATTGTGGAAATTAAACCAATGCAAGAAGCAGCATTTGTGAAAGTTTCTTACAGTTTGAAACATTTTAGTTACTATACAATTTAAACTGTTATCAACAATTTCATACTTTTCATCAGTGATAAGGGAAATTTCATTGTTATACTAACGAGTCTTTCAGATTTCTATTTTTCTAAGGATATTTAAAAAATAGTCTGATAAACTCATTTGTATGTACAACAATTTTTCCACAATTTCTAAGTAAAAATTTGCACTTTAAATATTTTAAACCAAATTTATACTTTAAAGGAAGTTTTCTTGAAAGATCAAGATATTGTAGAAGTGATTACTCGATGTGCAGAATTAACAAATATTCGTAAAGCTATCGTTCCATTAAGACCTACAAGGATTGTAATTCTGGGTCCGAAAGGTTGTGGAAGAAAAACTCAGGCGAAAATGTTTAACTCTCGTATGGGCCTCATCCATGGTAAAACAGCATTTGGGAATTAGCAAATAATGTCGATTCTATATAAAAAAATATAAACAATTCTTTGCATGATAACAGTAATTTGCAGTTGATTTTGAACAACTCCTCAATCAAGCTTGGATTTCGGACTCTGAATTAGGTAAACAGTTGAGGGCTTGTAAGGATGAAGTCTGTTTTCAATCGGATTTATTATCTCAAATAATTAACAAAAGAATTTTGGAGGACGATTGCTTAGAAAAGGGGTGGGTTCTCACTGGATTTCCTAATAATGAAATTGACTTTCGACATCTTGATACCCTCGATACACCTCCCAACAGGTAAGATGAAGCAGATTCTTTACTACGAAATTCTATAGCAAAATATATATACATTAAAGATGCATACTTCCAACAACACATCGTTAGATTCTTACGGAAAATGACCGCCTATCGAACCCTTTGAAACTTTAGATTCTGGTAGTCCTCAACGTGTAGAAGTGAAGTCAAAAATATCATAGGAGGCTACGTCGTACTCATCTTTCTAAAATATAGGGTTGTTGGAAAGTCATTTCGTTTTTTTTGTGGAAATGAAAGACAGTTTTCGTATAATAAACAAATACTTTATTAAATTATATATTGACCGTTCTGGTACAATACCTTTTGCCATCTTTCTGGTAGTAGCATAATTCCACGCTCATAAAATTTTTAGTCTTTGCTGGCAAAAAACTGATCGAGGAGGTTTTTGACCTCCTCATTTGAGGTGAAGGTTTTACCGTCTAAAAAATTTTGGAGTGACCGGAACAAATAATAATCCGATGGTGCCAGGTCTGGAGAATATGGTGGGTGTAGAATTGTATCCCATTCAAGCTGTAAAAGCTTTTGGCGAGTGACCAAACTTGTGTGAGGTCTCGCGTTGTCTTGGTGAAACACTACACCTTTCCTGTTAATTAGTTCTGACCTTTTCTGTTGAAGTGCATCATTCAGTTTGTCCAGCTGATGACAGTAGACTTCCGAGTTAATCGTTGTGTTATTCGGTAAAAGCTCAAAAAAAAACGATTCCTTTAAAATCTCCACCAAACAGACAGCATCACCTTTTTTTGGTGAATATCGGCTTTGGAAATGGTTTGAGCCAGTTCATCCTTTTTGCTCCATGACCTCTTGCGTTTGACGTTGTTGTATACAACCCATTTTTCTAACCTCAATCCGATCTCACGTGTTGTTATTCGCCGGTTCACATCACTTAATGCCTTTATCGCGTCTTTATCAGCTTCAACCGGCCTTCCCGAACGTGGTGCATCTTCGACATCAAAATTGCCGGATCGAAATTTAGCGAACCAGTTCTGGCACTGGCGTACTGTCAACGCACCTTCTTCATACACATCAGTCAATTTCTTTCTGGCTTGAACAGCATTTTTACCCTTTCTGTAGTAAAACGGTAAGATATGTCGAAAATGCTGCTTATCGCTCTCCATATTTAAAAGGGCACCAACCAAAAACTACTGCGTAGAATTAATTGGATTTTTTCACACACAAGCCTTGCTATATGAGCTCTCAAAGCATATAAAAATTATACGGCTTAAATGTGAAGTTGAGTGCAAAAGAATACAATTAAATCCTCTGTCGGGAAAAAACGAAATGACTTTTCGAACAACAATATCTTGCAGAGAAATTCATCCGTAGCGACTTCCAAGGTCCAGTTATACTTATTATATGTATTCAATATATGGATATTTTCATGTATTATACCTACGAGTATTGCACATTATGGATATGCCATGATTTCAGACCAGAGATGGTAATGCACGATGCAAAAGTGTGGTACAGCTCTGAATACTCCAACTTTCATTCTCCATAAGCACACTACTCATAGCAGTATTAGCAGCAGGTAAGGAGGACTTAGAGATAGCTTCAAATAAAATGGAAGCGGTATTGACAAAACGGTAATGTATGAAGATAAACAATAGAAAAACAAAAATACTGGTATGCAAGGGAAAAAACAGTAGGGAAAGGGGGAATAGAAAGATGGGAAACGAAAAATTAGAAGTGGCCGATTTTCGGTATTTAGGAATTCAGATAAGTTAGGACGCAAGGAGTAGTAGGGATTTAAGGGAGAGGGTTGCACATGAACGGGGGGCGCGGCGGAAGAGGAAATGTTAGAAGCGTTCGAAATGTGGCGTTACAGGCGAATGATGAGGATAGCGTGGATAGAGAAGGTTAGAAATGAGGAGGTATTAGAAAGAATAGGAGAACAGAGGACTCTATGAAAGTCAATAATAAATAGGCGAGATAGATTGGTAGGACACCTTCTCAGGCACGAAGGGCTAGTCACAGACATATTAGAAGCAGAAGCAGCAGTTAAGAGAAATAGAGGTAGACCTAGATTAAAATACTGTTCACAAATAGTTAAGGATGTGGGTTGTTTTAGTTCTAGGGAAATGAGAAGATTAGCTCAGGAAAGGAAACAATGAAGGTGCGTGTCCAACTAATCTTAAGACTGACGACCTACACTAGAACACCTAGGTTGTGCACTTGCACTTGCAGTGTACTGCCATCCCTGATCTAAAACCATGTGTTTAACAGTTTAGTAAGTTATGTTCTTTATTTGGGTTGTTAGAAGAATAAAAAAGCATTGTTTATTTAAAACCTAAAAATATTAGAACATGAATTAATCAAAACTGCAATACGCTATGGGCGGCAATAGATAAGTATTAATTAAATCAACAACATTACAAATATTTGTAACAATGCATAAAACTGCTAGCCTAAGATATTTTTCATGCTCACTGTTATCCACAAGAAAAGTGCTACATGATACCTGGAGAACTGTCAACTCATATCTTTTCGCATGGATAATGAAAGCGTGTGCAGATGCAGAAACAGAACGTATATTAACTCATATCTTTTCGCATGGATAACTAATATTAGTTATAAAATTTTATATTAGTTTTGTGAATTAGCCCTTTCTAAATTCTAACTCATTCATAGTCATGTTCGGACTCTCGAGTCATTTTGCAACCCTGCCAGTTTGTAACCCTGTATTCAATACGTACAATAAGTACATTTGAACTTTGAAAGTCCTTACGAAAGAATGGAACCTTGAAGAATTATACCTCAAAAACATGAGTTTTTATAACGTAGCACCTATTGAGACTTTTGATTTTCACGTCGAGAACTAACAAGATTCAGAGGGTTTGACAAAGTGTCATTTTCCTTAGCGGGATCATTTAGATTTATGGGCGCAAGTATTTTAATTTTAGCCGGTAAGTTACAAAAGGTAGAGAATTGTTTAGTTTAATTAATTTAAGGTAGAGAATCAATGCTCTATATTATTTCATTGTACTAAAAACTTAACTACATAAACATTAGTTTCATAATGTAGTAATTCATTGTGACAAAAAGTCATTATTAAAATTCAACATTTTAATAATATCTAAGCAATATCTCATTTTATACATATTTACTTTTGGCCTATTAAAACTTTCGTTTTAAAAATTAAAGAAATACTAATTAGTTGTTAATTATTTTAAAAATAATCTGCATGATACCGATTTCTCATTAGAGTTGTTTTTCTGGAATGCGATTTAAATGTTTGTCGGGAAAGACTTAAGAATAAACGAATAAACGTTTTTACTGGTTCTGAAACTGATATAAAGTTGAACCCTGAATTAACAATTGGTAAAAAGTTAGCAGTTCATCCAAAGGACCGAATTGAAGTTATCAATGCAGAGGTAACCATAAAAAGTAGTTTATTACTGTATTTGAATTACTACAAAATTACCCATTAGGTTTTATATTTACAAGAAGGCACCTGATTTAAAATTTCAATAATTTAAAACTTGCAATAGCATAGCTTACTTAGTATTAGGCATTTACGTTATCCTGAAAACAATTCTGAATTATTTTCACCTGGGTAGCTATACAAGGTGTCCAGAAACAGTAGGGAGTATTTGTATCTGTGTTGTCCTTGTAACGGCACGGTTCGGAGGGGAGCAGTAGGGATAGGTTGTTTCACTATTTTTGAAGAAATGAGAGTGTCAGTGCGTGAAAATCTGTCTCAATCACTTTGTAAACGCAGTCAAGAACTTCACATTAAAAAATCGTCGTTACAGAAGATTCTAAAGCGTAAATCTTGCTTTACATCTTACAGTCTTCAAAATTCAGTTAGTTCAAAAACTGAACGTTATCGATTGTCCTCTCCGACTGAATTTTGCAAATGAAATGCTTCAACGCTTGCCAATGTTTGAAAACATTCTGTTTACTGACGAAGCGAATTTTCACTTAAATGGTCACGTAAACAAACAGAACTTTCGCTACTGGGCCAAGAAAGATCCAAGACATAAACATGAACAACCACTACATAGTCCAAAAGTTATTGCGTGTGCTGCCATGTCTGGTAAAGAGATCATTGGGCTTTCTTTGTTTGAAGACGAGCGAGGTCGAACACTTACGGTAAACAGTGACCGATATTGTGACAAGTTAAGAAACTTTTTAGTTCCACAACTGCAAGAGTTTGGTGGTTTCAATGTGGAAATATGATTTCAACAAGATGGGGTCGCTTACCACACCTCAAACCAATCGCTTGGGGTTGTCAATCAACTTTCCCCGGAAAAAGTGATCTCTCGTTAAGACATTATCAACCGGCCCCCGCGAAGCCCCGATCTCACACCTCCTGATTATTTTTTATGGGGATACCTTCAAGAGAAGGTGTATGCAAACAAACCACGATCTCCACTGCAATTGAAGCAATGTTCACACCGAAATGGTCGCCGATTCTAGAGGGATGTGTTGACGCTTGGCGACTAATTTCCATTTTCGGTTAGAGCAGTGCCAGATGGACGAGGGTCTACATTTGGACAAAATTATCTTTGGCATTTAATGTTCCAAAACTTTGTCTAAAAATTAACAAAAATGATTTTCTTGTCCAACTTGTAATTTTTTTTATTGAATTTACAAATATCCTCTACCCTTTCCGGACATCCTGTACAATTCCAATTTTGAAAATGTAATCACCCTTCCCGAAACATCTTATCATCATTGAATTCGCTCTTACAATCTAATTGCTATAAATTTCAATATTCAACGAAAACCGAATTATCATTATTAGAAGAAGAGTTCGGCGCGATGAACTTTTTCCAAATATATTTGTATTATTGAAAATATATGCATACCTATCAGTAACTACATACACACCAGAGCGTACATTTTCTTTCATTGAGAAGATTAAAAACTTATTTGAGAAATTCGTGCGGACAAGAGCGACTATCTGGGATAGCTGCTATGTCAATTCATCAAGATGTTGATATACCCACCGATAAAGTAATAGATATTTTTGCATTAAAAGACAGAAGCATACGTTTAATTCCTTTATTTATAAGTTTTAATTTCAAAAAAATATATTTTCTATGTTTACCCCCCCCCTAAAAAATGTTCTGGCTACGGCGATGGACTGAATGTAAATTTCATAGCTTTCATCGTATGCTACATAGCAAAGGTAATCCTGACTGACTTTTCTGTTTAAATTTAAGATAAATATTATCTAGTATTACTAGAAACAAAAACTTCTTGTTTCTTATAAATCCTTATACCTAAACAAACTGGTTTGGGAATGCTTACTATGTACATATAATGGTTTGATTAGAAAATTGCAGCATTGTTTCACTGCTCAATTTTACTTTATTTCTGCACCAAAAAGTAACGATTTGGACGGTTTTTATTGTAGGCTATTTTCAATTTATGGGTAATTACAATTTTATTGGGTTATAAACAAATAAACCTCGCCTTCGTTCTTTTCCCTGTATACAAATGCCATTCGGAATATAAAAAGGTCAGAACAAGTCAGCTTCAAGGGAATTTACGATTATCAAATTCTTGCCATTGCTGAGGTCAAAAACAGGTATTCCCTTTAGAAAAATTAATCGATCAAGGTTCTCATCGATTGATTTACCCTCCGAAAGCAAACAAATTAGTCTCAAACTTATCCCGAAATAATGAGAACTAATGATGATATTTCATGTTTTTTGCAATAATTTTTATCTACTGCATCACCACTGTCCACCATCACTTTTGATTTAACTTACGTAAACTTCGTCCATTTTTCGGATGGCATTGATATCTCCTGACCAGCTTTTACTAGACTAGAATAATATCTGGCAGTATAGAAAAAGCTTTTAAGGTAAACTGTTTGATGTTGTGGGACATAAAATTCTTTTTTTTTTTTCTGTGCAGGTTATTGTCCAGAATTGGGGCAATTTTGAAAAATTATCATTCAAAAAGATTTTTTTTTATTTATGAAGTCATAGAAAACTGTCTCCCCCACTTCTAATATATAATTCTATTATGTAGAATGGTCGGAAATCAATGAAAAAATTTTTGGAGTGATTTTAGTTTGGAAACTCAATTCTGGACAATTAACCAATATTCTGTGAAACATTATGTTTCAGCATGCATTCAGACTTAAAAAAAGCAAGTAATATTTTTACGTACTTCATTTTGTTACTCTGAAAATAAGTAAAGTCTGACGGCTCTGGGATCTTGCTCTGTAAGTGCATCGTCTGCCGAGTAGAGTACTCGAAAGGAGATTAAATAAAATATGGATCTAAGCTTATTTCTCTGTTCGTAATAAAATATTCATCGTATTTTTTGATCACACCTCGCATTTCAAACAAGCTTTTAGGGATTATTTGGAAAAGAGAATTTTTCATATTTTGTATCTTCTATTTCAAATTATGAAGTCTTTAAACAAAAAGAAAGGTCTTACCCCAACTAACCACAACCTTTTAAAAAACAACCTTTCTTTCTTTTTATCAATACGCCACAGTCTCCTTTATATTTATTTCAATGAAGTCTTTGTTTATGTAATAAATTAGTACCTTTTTATTCACTTGACCATTAGATAACATATTACTGCGAGAATTACGGATACATGAGGAATTATTGTGGCGAAACAGCAACAGTGATCAATGCTAATCAATCGGAGAGATGGGTTTTTGAATGCATTGCCGCCCTTATAACACAAGCTTCACCAAACTGTCCACCCCGCAATCCTTGCAAGGGAAGCGAAGGATCTGACAATCTATTGACAAGTTCTGGTACAACCGAATCAATCGTATCACAGAAACCAGAAAAACCAGAATTTTTATACAAGTGCAAATAATGAAATATTCACTTTATTGCAGACAAGGGATGTCTTTTACATTTTATATTGTACAAATAAATTACGTATGTATATAAATACATATATATCTATATATAGATTTTTTTTATATATTTATACCTTTTTTCACATAAAAACATTAAAATTTTACTATGTACTTCTTTCTACTTTGTATAGGTATGTACAGTATACATTCACATAAAAGTAAAAGGTTAGGAAGAAGGCTGTTTAAGTGCAACAGTATAAAATGAGCTTTGGCATAAAACTATTTAAAATTTGTAAAATTCCCCTTCCGATGATTTAATTTAAATTTAAAATCTTTCAAGGTAAATTAACACCCTAAGCGACTTGAATAGGCATCGTCTAAATATCTACTACATAAAATGTACGTATACTTGGTTTACTTTCTGTAGCGATGTGACCTTCAGTTTGACCGGCGCATAGTAGAAAAAACAGCACTAGGCCAGAAAAGGAAGGAGACAACTCTCGGCCAAACTCTTAACCGGTGAGGAGCGTATAATCCGTACAGTACTGCACGGAAAAATTGACCATTTTATCCACTACAATTGCATTGCTCAAATGTGCTGTTATT
>NW_020439320.1:635214-636523 GCF_000699045.2 Agrilus planipennis | reverse complement strand
AGTATTGGCTCCTAAACGCTGTATCATT
The DNA here is from genome assembly GCF_000699045.2 of Agrilus planipennis. Classification (NCBI taxonomy): domain Eukaryota; kingdom Metazoa; phylum Arthropoda; class Insecta; order Coleoptera; family Buprestidae; genus Agrilus; species Agrilus planipennis. The sequence goes on along the minus strand of NW_020439320.1, from coordinate 636,495 downwards.
GGATCTATAATAGTATAATTGTAATTGTATGTTTTGATAAGCAATAGCTGAATGAGGCCCTTTCTTCAAATTTTAGATATGGGCTTCGCTTTACCTAAAGCCGCTACCGATAATTTTAATATTAAATCTGAATGTCTAGGTGCAGCATGGTTACTTGATAGGGGCCGTCTATAAAATACCAGAGATGTGATTTATTTGAAATACTTGCAATTAAAATGCAAATACAAAATAAAAAATACCTATTTTTATTTTGCATTTAAACACATTTTAGAGAAAAGCATTTTGTATTTTATTTGAAATACTATTCCAAAAGTATTTTCTATTTGTAAAATGCAAAATACATTTTTGCCCTTAAAAGTTTTGCTGGTATCACCGATCAAACATTATATAAAATGATGAATGTAAGCTGCTTACACCGAGTATTGAAAACCTTAGAAGCTTAAAAAGGGGACAAAGAGGCTTTCCATAAATGCCTCCTAATTCTTTAACTGAAAAGAGCCTGATAAATTCTAGACTCCTTGGAAATGAATAATATAAAATATTGGATCTATATCGTTTTCCAGGTTCTCTGTCATAGTCCATGGAATTTTGAAGTTCCAAATTGATATCAGCACCTGCCAAATCACCACTTATCGTACCTTAGGTAAAGAACTACGAAATTTTATGAATTACGACAAAACAGCCCGCAAAACAATATCGAATAGATATATGCCAGCTAAAGATAGATAAACTATATCTCAATCACTTCCAACAGAAAAATATGAATCATAGATACTCAATCTTTGCAGCTGGTGATAAAATGCAAACACCACTATTAGTCTAGAAGAACTCCAATATTTAAAAACTGAGAAAATGCCTTCAACGTTTTCTTAAAAAAATATTTTATAGTTAAGTAAATGTAGAAAATTAAATAAGGTACTACAAAAAAGTGTTTAACTGAAAAAAATATTTTGAAAATATGTATTTTGCATTCAGCATTTAAAATCTGTTTTGTATTGCACACTTAAAATAACAAATCAAAACATTATTTGGATTTAAATACTTTTAAAAAACCATTTTGCACATCTCTGCCATTAGTCCACAACGTTTTCGATTGTTTCGACTTATATTGGATATAATATTATAATTAAAAAATAAAAAACAGACTGATCTAAATTACCACTATGAATTGATTATCACGGACACGTGTTACGTCCACTTCTTAATATGGGCATCTTATTTATTTAATTTTAATGCATTTCCTTCTATCAAAAGTTGATAACAAATATAAATATAGAAATA
>NW_020439320.1:565546-634140 GCF_000699045.2 Agrilus planipennis | reverse complement strand
ATGTTCGTGTGCAAAATGTGTACTATATTGGTAAATGCATATTATTATAGAATAGTAAAATAATATCTTTTATTTCTCTCCATTTAACGACCGCTCTTTATAACGCCGAAAAATGTTCAGTCCCTTAAGTGTCGTTATATAGAATTTACACTGTACTTGCATTTAAAATGCAAATACAAAATAATAAATATCTATTTTTATCTTGCATTCAATGATTTTTTGAGAAAAACATTTTGTATTTTATTTAAAATACATTTCCAAACGTATTTTCAATTTGTATCAAACATTATTATAAAATGTTGAACGAAAGTTGTTCACATTGGCCATTGAAGATATTAGGAGCTTAAAAAGGGGACAAAGAGACATTCCATGAATGCCTTCTAATTCATTAACTGAAGAGAGCTCAAAAAATTCTAAACTTCTTGGAAATTGATAATGTAAAATATTGGATCAATATTGTTTTCCGGGTCCAATATGATGGTCCAAGGAACTTTGAAATTCTAAACTGATATCAGCACTTGCCAAATCACTACTTAGCAACACATTACGAAATTCTATGAATTACGACAAAACAAGATCGAACTGATACACGCCAGCTGCATAAAACTGAAATGCAACCCTATTTTGTTCTGATTTTTCACGCTAAGCAAACTATTCTCTAATTAAAACAGGTGACAAAGGCAAATAAGGAAACATATAGAAGAATTATTTGCAATCTTCGCAGCTGGTGATATAGTGCAATTACTATTAGTCTAGAAAAACTCCAATGTTTAAAAAACAGTGAATGCCTGCAAGGTTTTCGTAGAAAATATTTTATAGTTAAGTAAATGTAGAAAATTAAATAAGGTACTACAAAAAAGTGTTTAACTGAAAAAAATATTTTGAAAATATGTATTTTGCATTCAGCATTTAAAATCTGTTTTGTATTGCACACTTAAAATAACAAATCAAAACATTATTTGGATTTAAATACTTTTAAAAAACCATTTTGCACATCTCTGCCATTAGTCCACAACGTTTTCGATTGTTTCGACTTATATTGGATATAATATTATAATTAAAAAATAAAAAACAGACTGATCTAAATTACCACTATGAATTGATTATCACGGACACGTGTTACGTCCACTTCTTAATATGGGCATCTTATTTATTTAATTTTAATGCATTTCCTTCTATCAAAAGTTGATAACAAATATAAATATAGAAATATAATACAAAAACCATTTTTTTAGCCCACACGAATATCAGAACTCATCAATTCTGTTGATAAAACTAATTGAACACTCATCATCCATTTGAAAACAATAAAACTGATGAACAAATAATTCTGTTTACACTTTAAACTTTCTTCTTCCACCCTGCTACCCTAACATTAGAAGTTCTTATACAATATCTACACATCTTATAAATACGTTTGTTGCAATTGTTTGTTTAATAGTGTGGCATTTGATAAGACAGGGTTGAATACGATTTTGACATATTGTTGGAACGTATGATACTTATCTATAAATCGCTGTTGTATGTACTGCTTTATCTACACCACCATTCAATGATGGTGTATTGAATGGTGGATACAATTGAAAGTAGATGAATATACTCTATTCATTTTCAAAATAAACCGAGGACGTATTCAAAAGAAGAAGAAAAATCCACTATGCTTGTAGAAATTTTAATTTTACTTCATTTTTTAATACAACAAGATTCAAATAATGACTGAATACCACCCTGGTAAATTTTGGTAAGCGTTGTCAGAGACGACATTGAGATTGACCAATAAGGACTGTGTTGTTCTCATACTACTCGGTGATTAGGCGGTCACCTTTTGTTTTGATTTGGCTTATCTTGAAAGTGAACAGAGTATAGAAGGGTATTCAGAATTACGATTTTAGTCTACAAGAAGAAATAGTACGCTATCCTGAACATTTTTCATACAAATAGCTACTTAAATTTTGGTTACTTAAGTACCTACTTTTCTTATGTTGCTTTTTGTATTTACTTAATCTTTAAGTAAATATTACGTAATCTCAAATTTTGTTTATTTTATTTACAATACATTTACAACGGAATGTATAAAATTTTGCACTTGGACATACAATAAGTATTTTAGTGTTTAATTAATTTTCATTTTAAAATCGAATAATCTATTAGGTCCTATAATAAAAGGTATCTACAATATGATGAGCTGTTTAAAAGAATAAAACAGTTATTACTAAACTCAAACAGACTTTCATTTTTCTACATAAAAATCACCTATTGCACAACATTGGAAAATAGTCCAACATTAAAATTTTACTATGTACTTCTTTCTACTTTGTATAGGTATGTACAGTATACATTCACATAAAAGTAAAAGGTTAGGAAGAAGGCTGTTTAAGTGCAACAGTATAAAATGAGCTTTGGCATAAAACTATTTAAAATTTGTAAAATTCCCCTTCCGATGATTTAATTTAAATTTAAAATCTTTCAAGGTAAATTAACACCCTAAGCGACTTGAATAGGCATCGTCTAAATATCTACTACATAAAATGTACGTATACTTGGTTTACTTTCTGTAGCGATGTGACCTTCAGTTTGACCGGCGCATAGTAGAAAAAACAGCACTAGGCCAGAAAAGGAAGGAGACAACTCTCGGCCAAACTCTTAACCGGTGAGGAGCGTATAATCCGTACAGTACTGCACGGAAAAATTGACCATTTTATCCACTACAATTGCATTGCTCAAATGTGCTGTTATTNCGCCGACAAGTGGGGACAATATTGCATGGTCCTATTAAACACGTAATCGAAAACATTGTTCTAAGACGTGAACATAATTATACATATGATTTATCTATTTTAAATTGTTTATTTCTAACTGAAAATAGAAAAAATATTAGAGACCAAAAAGTTGTGGGACGTTATCTAATGTATCTGCTAAAAAACTTGATATTTGACTGCTACTGTGATAAAAGTTATCTTGTCTGGTTTGCATCATTAGTTTTCTCTTTTTGGGATTATCAACTTTATTTTTTCTATGAATTGATCGTCCTGTAAAATATCTCATCTCATCGTGGAGGTAGAAAAAGCAATTATATTTTAAAAGACCAAAGTTATTTCCATTTTACATTTAATAGATAGTTCTAATATATTTAAAAAAAGAAAAACATTTTCATCAGATTATAGAAAACCCAAAAGACATGAAAGAATATTGAATATATGAAGAATCTTTTTTGTTCTATAAACCATAAGGAACAAAAAGAACATGTCTATTTAAATTAGATGAACATTCATTGCCATAGATACACCTTATATCCAGGCACATGAACTATAACATTTTTTAGAGAAAAAAGTTTGATGAGAGTGCGACTGAATGTTCATTCGATTGAACACAAAGTAAATATCAACAAAAAATTGACTACTTGGTGTTTTCAATCTGATTGTCTTAACTTATTTTAACACAGAAACACTTCTCCATTCGAATTTTGAAAATAATGAGTCAGAATTAAATACGTAAACGAAAACATTCAAAGTAAAAATCTACTTAGAAAATAAAATAATAAGTATGTACAGAACATTATCAAACAATTTCTGCAGACAAACAAATTGTAATCGCTTCTAATCAGTTGGTAGCAACTCACGGCATTAAACGCTTTTAAAAAAAATTAATTTCTGCAAAATTACTATCTTTTTAACACTTAACAACTGTTTAACTTCTAAAGAAGCCTTAAGAAAGCGAAACAATTATTGAAGTGTTAAAAATAAAAAATTTTGGAGAAATTAACATTGAGTTTTTAGTTAAGAACTTACATCGAGATTTTTCTGATTGAAATAAATTCAAAAACATGTTTAACCAATGGCGTAGCTATCATATGGCTAGAGGGTGCAATATACAGGGCGCGCTGCACCGGCAAAAATAATAAAATTCATACGAGCTATTATGATTGCTATATGAAATCAATATTTGTTTTGCATCTTTGGATTTATAATTACGTATACGATAAACAACATTTAAACTGTTGGAGTCATTTAACTGGGACCCCAAAAATATTTTGTAGCTAGGCCCCGGTTATCTCTCTACGCCACTGGGTTGAGCATATTTTTAAGTGTAAATTTTCATAAGAATTTTTTTTCAATTTTAATACGCACGCGCTTTACTATATATCAAACCTGCGGCTCGTCTTCAACATTTTTCCATCCTTCACAATAGTTTTACAAAATACATTTATTTTATATTAGGAATCAGATAATTCAAGATAGAAAGAGTAATGGAGATGTAAAATAGAAAGAAAGTGTCAAATGTGTTTGAAATGTGGTGTTACATGTGAATGATGAGGATATCGTGAATAGAGAAAGTTAGAAATCAGGAGGTATTAGAAAGAGTAGGAGAACGGTAGGAGCAATGGAAGTCAATAAGAAATAGATAGATAGATTGGTAGGAAACGTTCTTAGGCATGTGGGGTTGTTAGAGACATTAGAAACAGAGATAGGAGTTGAGAGATGTCGAGGTAGACCTAGATTAAATTACTGTTTACAAATAGTTAAGAAAGTGGGATATTCAAGTTGTAGGGAACTGGGAAGAGTGGAGGTACGTCTCCAATCAATCTTAAGACTGGCCATAATGATAGTGAAAACCAATATATAAAAAATACATTATTTGTGCAACCATATATTCATAAATTAACTAACTGTTGTTATATTGTTACGGCTGTTATGTTAAGTGAGATGAGGCTTTGATAATGGCATAATAGTCGAAATAATATTTTCAGAATTTCAAATAAAATTGTGGAACAAATAATACCATGTGCTTAATTATTTTACTTGCATTAACATGTTGTGGTGTTACAGGCGAATGATGAGGATATCGTGGATAGAGAAGGTTAGAAATGAAGAGGTATTAGAAAGAGTAAGAGAACAGAGGACTCTTTGGAAGTCAATAAGAAATAAGCGAGATTGGCTAGAAGGACACCTTCTCAGGCATGAAGGTCTAGTCAGAGACATATTAGAGGCAGAAACAGAGGTTAGGAGGGGTAGAGGTAGACCTAGATTAGATTACTGTTCGCAAATAGTTAAGGATATGAGTTGCTCTATCTTTAGCAGCTGAAGAGGGTCCTAGTTGGTCCTAGAACGGCCTGACGTAGAGGGGTTTTAGTCGGTAGGTCCGAGGACTTCTTCCTCGGGAATCCGACACTACCCAGTTGTACAGACGGCTGGGTGTCTTTTGAAGATTTCCCCTCTTCCACGAAAACATAAAAAAATCTATCTCTAGGGAAATGCGAAAATTAGCGCAGGATAGGAAAGAGTGGAGCTGCGCGTCCAACCAGTCTAAGGATTGACGACTTAATGACGATGATGACATTAACATGGTTCACCAAGAGCCAAGCCAGAAATTCATTTCATTAATATTAACTAATGAGACCATGATATTTTTTCCTAAGTGGGTCCGAAAGATCATTTGGGTTGGTCACTCCTGCTAAAGATGATGAACAGGGAGTATCGAATGATAAAATTACCATACCATGTCTACATATGTACGTACAAATCCTGTACAGGGATAATAAATAGGATTAAGGAAAATATATTTTGTCTTGTATCGTGAGGATCCACAGCTATTCACATGCAAGTTGTTTGTACTTCTAAACAACAAACAATAAACTGTTAATATATATCAAGAAGAATTAAATACATAAAACGTCAACGAAGTGACTTCATAAAGGTAAAGATCATGTAAGTTCGTATTGTTTCCTGTGCAAGGGATTCATTTCGATTCGGGCTTCGTGTAAGCCACTGCTGTTGTTACTATCGTTCGGTAAGTTGTAGTAATTATTAAACTTAACTGTTCTGTCTGCGTTTTGTTTGCAATACCTGTTCGGTCGATTTAAGTACTGAGGCTGATAAGAATTTGGCGACGGCTTGTAATTGGCGTCCGGTACAAAACCGTCATGATGGTGTTGGGTGTAAGAAGTACGATGAACATCTTGAGGGTAAGTTACCGTTCGATAGGATTGCATCGCGGTCGATGTAAAAGTTGTGACTGTGTGATATGGCAAATTTGAGTTTTGATTGTAGTCCGATATGTAGGCTGGTGAGGGTGGAATGTAAGGCTTGTTTATGCTGTTAATGTAAGCGTTGCTTGTGCAGCGATTGTGGCTGCTGGACTTTGTGTAAATGCTTTCGGTCCCTTCGTTAGCTTCTTTGGGATGATAGTTTCCAGTCTTGATAGTGTTTCGGACAGGGGTGTTATTCAAAGAACGAACACTTGCACTCTGCCAGTTTTGTAGAAGTGCCACTAATCGAGCCTCCCTTTCGATTTTCTCAGCCTCGCTTTCTGAATCGTAATCTGGTCCCTGTAAAAGAAAGAGAAAATTGATGGTAGGTAATCTCCCACGAATCTCCCCGATAGCGAGAGTCGAGAGTAAAGCACCTCGTTTAAACTTGCCAAAAAAAAATTGATGTCGCGCAAATAATAGTTAGTTTTATCTCCTTGTAATCTTGTGACGAGATGATAACCGAACTTAGGGATTTTCTATTACATGCAAGCATCAAAGGGCAGCATCACCTTTTGAAAAATACGCCGTGATATAGAAAATTTTGTACGAATTTGAGACGTCCATTAATAAGAGGTCGGTTCAAAAAGTATCACGAATTTTGAATTTCCGCAGGTTACGTATATTCAATTTTCGATTTTATTGTGGCGTTATGTCTCATGATTCATTGATGAAGTGAAGAAAATAGTATTGGCGAATCGTGGAATCACCATTAGAGAAGTTGTTGAGGACCCAAGCATATCGATTGGTTCCTGCCATTCGAGTTTTACCAATGATTTGGGCATGAGAGGGGTCGCCACGAAATTCGTACCAAAATTGCTCAATTTCGACCAAAAGCAACATCGCATTAACATTGCTAAGGAGCTCTTGGACTTTGTCTGCGACGACCCAAATTTTCTCCAGAGGGTCATAACTGGTAACGAATCATGGCCAAAGCTCAATTATCTTAATGGAAGCCACCGCACAAGTCAAATGTGAAGGTTTTGCTTACAGTTTACAATCCGCCGGAAACGCCAGGATTTGTGGAAGAATAAAAATTGGCTTTTGTGCCATGATAACGTCCCTGGTCACACATCGTTGCTTGTACGCGAATTATTGGTCAAAAATAACACACTAATAATGCCGCAGCCACCGTCTTTCCCAGATCCGGCCCCCTGTGACTTTTCTTGTTCCCGAAACTGAAGAAGCCCGTGAAAGGACGACGCTACACTACGGTTGGGGAGATAAAAACGGCATCGAAGGAGGAGCTGAACAAGATCATAAAAAATGCCTTCTTGAAGTGCTATGAGGATTGGAAAAAATGTTGGCACGTGTATAATGAAGGGGACAAAACAAACATTCATGAATAAATAAACAATTTTTAAAGAAACACAAAATTCGCGATACTTTATGAACAGACCTCGTATACCTAAACATCTAATAAGGTAATATAAACCCAATAAATGCAATTTAAAACTTTGAAGGTGGCTATGCATTGTTCAAAAGATTTTAAAAGTTAGATTACTTTTCGGAGAGAAAAAATATACATTCACCAAATTATTCATTTACCCTCATGCGGCATAAAAAGAAAAAATGTAGTAAAAAAAGGTGTTCCTATGTTTGGTGAACTTTTTGCCTTAACTATACGTATACAGATTAGGAAAGATTTTTACGAGACGAAAAGAAAAATGGATGTAATACAGAAAGTAAAGAGAGATAATTCATATAACCAAAAACCGCAATTTAGAAACCGTTACGAATGAATGACCAAAATAACCGACAAGCAATGCGTACGTATGTAAGTATGAAAAAGGATAGGTACAATAATTAGCACACAAAAATCGGTAGAAAAATTTGTAACAATTCATTCAATTTTGGAGATCGAACTCTCATCGTTTTGCATACTCAAATTTCAAGTTTCCATGAAGGTATTGTTCAATCCCTAATTTATCTACGTATACATGTAATAAAACTGTAAATATTTATCAATAAGCATCACGTAAAAGCTAGAAAATTGCTAAGCAATTCGAATAATGGAACTTTTAGGAAATATAGGGTTTAGGTAAAAGTAATATTTAATTTCTATTTCATTGTAATCGGTTCGATAATATGGGAATTTAATAGTTATAGGGTTGTCCGGAAAGTCATTTCGTTTTTTCCCGACAGAGGATTTAATTGTATTCTTTTGCACCCAACTTCACATTTAAGCCGTATAATTTTTATATGCTTTGAGAGCTCATATAGCAAGGCTTGTGTGTGAAAAATTCCAATTAATTCTACGCAGTAGTTTTTGGTTGGTGCCCTTTTAAATATGGAGAGCGATAAGCAGCATTTTCGACATATCTTACTGTTTTACTACAGAAAGGGTAAAAATGCTGTTCAAGCCAGAAAGAAATTGACTGATGTGTATGGAGAAGGTGTGTTGACAGTACGCCAGTGCCAGAACTGGTTCGCTAAATTTCGATCCGGCAAATTTGATGTCGAAGATGCACCACGTTCGGGAAGGCCGGTTGAAGCTGATAAAGACGCGATAAAGGCATTAGTTGATGTGAACCGGCGAATAACAACACATGAGATCGGATTGAGGTTAAATTTATCAAATTCAACAGTTTATGACCACTTGAAAGGCCTGGGATTATCCTCGAAGCTCGATGTATGGGTTCCCCATGTTCTCACAGAGGGAAATCTGTGTCGCCGCATTGACGTCTGCGATTCGCTTCTCAAACGTCACGAAAATGATCCGTTTTTGAAGCGCATCATCACTGGGGACGAAAAATGTATTGTATACAACAACGTCAAACGCAAGAGGTCATGGAGCAAAAAGGATGAACCGGCTCAAACCATTTCCAAAGCCGATATTCACCAAAAAAAGGTGATGCTGTCTGTTTGGTGGGATTTTAAAGGAATCGTTTTTTCTGAGCTTTTACCGGATAACACAACGATTAATTCGGAAGTCTACTGTCATCAGCTGGACAAACTGAATGATGCACTTCAACAGAAAAGGTCAGAACTAATCAACAGGAAAGGTGTAGTGCTTCACCAAGACAACGCGAGACCTCACACAAGTTTGGTCACTCGCCAAAAGCTTTTACAGCTTGAATGGGATACAATGCTACACCCACCATATTCTCCAGACCTGGCACCATCGGATTATTATTTGTTCCGGTCACTCCAAAATTTTTTAGACGGTAAAACCTTTTCCTCAAATGAGGAGGTCAAAAAACTCCTCGATCAGTTTTTTGCAAAGACCAAAAATGTTATGAGCGTGGAATTATGCTACTACCAGAAAGATGGCAAAAGGTGTTGGACCAGAACGGTCAATATATAATTTAATAAAGTATTTGTTTATTATACGAAAACTGTCTTTCATTTCCACAAAAAAAAAACGAAATGACTTTCCGAACAACCCAATAGAATAAATACTTCACACTGGTCCGTATGTATATGTCTATACATATCGCGAGTCCATTACGTAGTCATCAGATTTTACCATTAAAATGTTTTGATTATAGATAAATCTTAGCATCAATCAATTCCTTCCGAAAAAGTTGTTATTCTTTCTCTAAGTCGTTTAAAACGATATGAATTTAATTCTTGTAATACATTTACATTGTAATACAAGCATTGTACTTCTTAATTAATTTTTTATTCTTTTCTATTTGGAAAAGGGGTGTTCTCCACTGTAATTAGTTATCATCATTCTTAAGAAAATTCTCAATGCACTTTCCACATTAACAATTGTGTTTTTAGTTGTGTTTTGTAATTATTGGCAGGAACCATCAGGCGACCAGCGTCGATCGTGGGACCCTCGGCATTTGCCCAGAGTGCCCAATAGAAAAGATGAGGCTGGGTTTCATGCCTAGCCGGGGAATTCAAAAGGATTAGGAATCTTACATTTAAGAGTTATCGGTTATTAACAAATCAGTTTTAGTTACATTAACAAATAACAAGTATACAATAAGTAATAATAATTTAATAAATGCACAATTTTATATTTAATTACTGATCTGACAAAAATTTCTTATATACTTCCTCCTTCGGTCGAAAGCTGGGTACGCCCATGTCAACACCTTTTAAATCGTTTACTAAAATCACATGAAATGTTACAAAACCTTCTCTTCTAAAAGTTAAATCGAATGCCTTTGCAACATTTCACACATCTTTTACCAAACTTCTACAATCCTTAACCAAAAAGTGATATTTTGGTAATGCTTAACAGAGTTGAATTCAAACACACAAACCTCCATACACTAAAACAAGCTTATGGTAAGTAGTAAATTTGGATGATGATGGGTACTGCTGTTGATAATAAAGAGCTCTTCATACATGCCATTTATTCAAATATAGTAAAAGTTTCTTATTCACGGTTTCTTTATTCGCGTTTTCATTATTCGCGGGTGAAAAAATTGCAACCCAGTCCCTGTATTCGCGGTTAAAAATGTCATTATTCGCGGATGCAATCAGTAAACAGAAAACAATTCGGAGTCATTTATTAAGGGGATTGACCGCAATAGACTGCTCGTGCCTAGTGTAAATTTTTCGAAAAACATGGGTTTCTATTCTAAACATTGTGATTTAACGTTGCGAGATAAGTATCTGATTTTTTGTATGGTAACAGACAAAGGTTCACACTAACTCGGCACGTTTCTAGTTTTCAATAATACGGTCATTAATAGCTTTTACAAGAGCTTAAAGTTGATGCTTCTTGTAAGACACGTATTTTCAATAGAAATTAAGAAATTAAAAAATGGCCTTCGACAGGCTTTAGAACAAAGCTTTATCTATCTTACTACAAAATTTCAAACCTCTGTTCCAAACATTAAACTCATGATATCTAGAACCGATAAGCATGTTTTTACTCTACGGCGCGTGTACTACTGAATCCCCTTAATGTATCGGCATCTTTTGAGTATGTACTGTTGGTACGTGCCGAAGCGACTTTTATAAAAGATGTAACCGAGTGGACTAATTCAAAATCAAAACAAGAAGAAAAGCCGATTATAACGATTAATTTTAATTGCGAATTTCTCAATCAGTTGATTTCATTCTGATACATATTGGTTTTAATTCGGAACCTTAGAACGTATCCCCTATGATTCCATACTAATTACCATTCAATATCCACGGTTTCTGTATTCGCGGCATATTTATGGGACGTATACCCAGCGAATAAAGAGCTTTTACTGTATTGCTATTGGGATCCGACAAATGGGAGGAGCCTAAAAACATGGCGCCGATTAGGGAAAATTTATCGTAGTTCCTATAGTGTACCGTGCAATTTCCAAGTTTTTAAATTACGATAAAATGATAAGTATTGACACATTATGTGATTGGGCTGACACAAAGCCTCGGAAAGGAAATTTCGTTGAAGGTGAGCGTGTTTTTAATGCCAATCACATCATAAAATTCGGAAATAACAAATCCGGAAGCTAGCCTTAAAATTCCGTCAAGTTTACTGCCTACTTTTTACTAACTTCGGATTTAAAAAGTGATTCACGTTATATAATTCGTGAGGTGATTTTGGGTGATTTAAGCAATATCATATCAATGTCTTGCACGTGCAAAGCCGATTTAAGAGAACGTTGCAAACACATTATTGCAACTTTGTTGTATTGCAGCAGGTAGGTTCTTAACCTCAAAATACTTATATCGTATCATTAGAATTGTGTTAAATCAATTACACAGGAATAAATAATTTCTCACTTTATAATTTTAGTATGATTCTAGTTTTAAATATTAAGGTTATGGCTGATGGTAAATACTTGCTGAAATATAATCATGTGCATTAAAATGACGTGAACAAATTTTTATTCCGGAATTCACTTCTTTGATACCTACTGCTTTCATCCAAGCTTCTATTAGTTTACTTTTTTCTCTAATTTTCCGAATATATTTTTTACATATATAAAACGGTTAGTTTTTATTGGAAAGTAGTTAATGTAGGTGAAGAGTGAAGATCTATGTCTGAAGTGCTATTGCAGCTTTTCACTGAACATATTAACTTTTTATTTGATTTAACTTTAGAAGAAAACTTCGTCGACTCCATCATCAAAAAATGTTTACTTTTTTAACGTGTTTTATTATTTTAATAAACAATTTTACAATTTGCATACACAGTTCCTATGTAAATTTTTCCCTCATTCGAGTTATAAATTTTGCCACCAGATGGTGTATGCCCATTTGACGGATCCAAATACGGAAAGTTACTTACATTTAGAGACATTGTTAGATTGTACCGGACTTTGAACGAAAATCAACCCAAGGAAAGTAAGGAAAATCATTTCTGACGGCGTTTCTTAATTCTCTTATCTTTAATTCCTTTCACAAAGCTTCTGGTGCATTTATTATTTATGTGTAGGTTGAGATACAAAACAGAGGTAACAAACTAAAATTATATTCAAGTAACCTTGAGACGGTCCATTTTTTATTTAACAAATACCTTTTCAAATTAGTTAACACAATCGTTTTTAATTATTTCGTCACTGCGAGGAATTTATACTTGAACAAAACGCGCGCAGTACAAAAATGTTTCTGATACATGTCATAAAAAAACTCATGCACATAATTCTTTATTTATGAATTTATGAATTGATAAAAAAGCAAAAGAACGTTCTATCTATGTACCTACTAATGATAATGGCTAGTCACCGAAATACTTTCAATAGGTACTTACGTTTTCAATCTTTTCATCCAAAAGCTTGAAAAAATCCTGTTGGCTAGTTGAAATTTCTCTGAAAACACTTTAAATTATTAGTACATTAAGGCAATAATATTTGTACAAATAAGAATCTCATAAAACTAGAAAATGAAAAGGCGAATTTACTCAGTTTCATAAATAGAAAAAGAGATACGGTAGAGTCTACCAGGTAGATAAAAAACTGCTTCATAATATACATGACAATTGATTTTTTACTAACGTAACTGAAGAAAGCTGGATTCAGATACCGGTAAAACATATCTGGATTTTTTAAAAAGTATTTGAATATATATTTTATAGCACATTAGTTTTCTTTAAAGTGAAATGTTATTTTCTCAAACTGCATTTTGCCTCACATGTACTTATTACTTTATGTGTATTACCTTTAACGACAGTTTAAAGTCTTTTTATAATGTTTACTCATTTCTTTTTAATGCTATTTCAAATTAATTTCAACCCTTTCCGGATAATCGATGCGGAAACTTTATAATTTAATATCTCGTCTAATATATACTTGGAATCAATAACCTCTTAATACTTTATTAGGAAGTGAAGTAAGATACAGGGTGTAACAGAAATAGGACTCCACTGAATATCGTAATACGAAAAAAGCTCTGCAGCTACATGGATGAAGAATGTAAACATTTCCTATTACAGAACGTGTAAGATAAACAAAAAACAATTTATTAGTTCTACGTATAATATTTAGACTAAATAAATTAAATAAGTACATTGCAGGTAGCCCTATGTAAAAGTACAAATACAAAAGAAAGAAAAATATAAGTTACAGAACCTTAAGTATAATCTCGATAATTGTAATTTTATTAAGGCAAATCTACATACCACCATAAAGGTATTGTCAAGACGCGTTACATTTTTGCTGGTAGTTGTAAGAAAAGGATTAACAACATGCGAATTTACGTCACACCAATAGCAATTATTGTGAAAATTTAAAATTTTTGCCCTGCTTAAAGCAAATTTGTAAATGAGGCTATGCAGCACTTTTGCTTCGAAACCATTGATACAAATCCACTCCCGACTGAAAGTTAGTTTCCAGCGAAGCTTGCAATCGCTGCAAATGATAAGGATGCAGCAATTATTCCTTTCAAATTTCTTTAAAATCGAGGATTTCATCCCTACTGCGGCGATATAGTTTAAACCTGTAAGTTGTTACCACTGTTCTTCAGTGACTGACTCACAGTAAAGATTGATGTTGTATTACGGAATTAGTTTTTTGAACTGTACATCGATTGTCTCATACAAGATTTAAACGTTAAAAGAATAAACGACTACTAGAGGTTGGCTATTAACATAAATACCCTGAAGTAAACAATACACGACCAAAAAAAAACAAAACAAATACTAAACTGATACTGGTAATCACCAGCTGATTGAGTGCAGCATTGAGAGCCATGTTTCTTTACCAGGGCCGGAATTTGGGACTTGCAAACAAACATTTACTTAATTTTTATGTTTTATAGAGCTCTATCATCCCCTGCAAGTTCCACACTTATTTCTGTTACACCCTGTATAGATTAAGAAGTTATGATATTCAAAACGATGCAATAATTGTAACAGAGTAAATGTTTTTAGAATAATAGGTAAAGTAACAGGCTAGAGGCCAATGTTCCTTAACATTTCTTTTAAAATTTGATTTAACTTTACTACAAATAGCTATAAGAAACAACTCAAAGTATATTTACAAACAGATACTCACGCTTGAGCAAGTAACGCACCACCGTAGGTTTTAATCTTTGAACCTTTCTTGAAACTGTCGTCCAAATCCTCTGCAGATTCGGTTATTGGATTTAGTAACTTTTCTTCGTTTTCAATTTTTTCTACACTTACTGGTGCTTTAAAAAAAAGTTTAGGTAAATTAGAAATAACTGAATTNTGTACGCCCGTTTGACGGATCCCAATAAAAATATTTTTGCTGAAAAGATACCCGCGTAACCCTTTAAATTCATTGTCACCACAACAGTTAAAGTTTCTAGATAGATTTTCGTTGAATATATTTTAATTTCTGTCCTTAACTGCTTCAATTAGTCAGCAGAAAATTATGGGGTCGTCTATACATTTTGAATAATGCGAAAATCAGCAATTTTTACATATATAGACAGTAGTTAATTTAACAACTTCTAATAAAAGTTTCGGAAAGTTGATTATGACGTACCAGGCTGAGTGCAGGTCGAATAGCAGACTAATCATCCAACCTAATATTAGAAATGCGAATTTGGGTTTTTTCTCTTGTTTGTTTATTACGATATCACGCCTTAATTACTTAACGGATTATCGTGAAATTCTGTACAGACATTATCAGAGGCATAGAAAAGGACATAGGATACCTTTCATTTAAAAAAATACTGTTACGAAGGGATAGAAAAATTATTTTTATGTAGTCGTCGATGATCTTTGACACGTATCAACGTGAGCGAAGTCACGGGTACAACCTAGTGCTTGATTTAAACGTATTTTGTAGAGGTTTCCTTAGGCAAATATTTACCTTTTATTTAAGAAGAATGACAACTGATAACACGCCAATTTTTGGGACAATTTTGGTCAAGATATTAATTAATGTTTGCAATCAACAAGTGCATGAAAAAATTGAATTTGACGTTTTTGTGAGTTAATTTTAAATATGAGAACCTTTGTAATTCAAAAAACTTTGCTTATTTTTTCTCACACTCCCCTTAAAATGAGAATAACCAAAATGTATCCGGTATTTTCACTACTTACAACTGTAGCAACCCCTTAGTTAAAGGACGTCAGACAAATCGATATTTGAACTCGAATGAACTTTTCTTTTTATTGGCCATAAAGAGACTATTTCAGCAAGTAATAGAATTCTGATAAATCTGTCCACATACTTAATCTCTTGTTCTTGTTATTTACGGCCCATAATTCTTAATGTTTACTAGGAAAAAGTGTACTTTAAAAGCAAATTCTCAGATGTATCTTTAAACTTCCGTTTTATAATAAACTTTCACTTGATAACCAACTTTTGGAAACAATTCTCCAAATTGGATCTTAAACTGATGCTGCTCCGATTCGGGTCTAAAGGCTGTTGTGTGTTGGAGTTGTTAAAAGAGACGCGCAAATAGATCCGAGACATTTAGAACAATTGACTTAACCACCCATACGTCAAAAATCTTAACTAGAATTGTACAGAGGAGAATGAAAAAAGGACGGAAGAACTATTAGGGGAAGATCAATTTGAATTTAGAAGAAATAGAGGAACGCGGGATGGCCTCTAGCTTTACGAGTAACAATAGAGAAAACTATAGAAAAAAGAAAGAGTGCGTACATAGGATTTGTAAATTTAGAAAAAGCTTTTCACAATGTTAAATGGGACAAGATGTTAAATATACTTAAAAATGTAAGGACGAGTTACAAAGATAGAAGACTGATACTTAGTTTGTATAAAGAGCAACAGCCTCTCATAGACACGGGGGTTGCAACGTAGAGAAGTAAATACTAGGAAGGCAGTCAGACAGGGATGCACATTGTCACCGCTACTTTTTAATCTACACATCGAAGACGCGATCAACATCATTAAAGACAGTATAACTGTATGGTTAGATATACAGGGACAAAAGATTAGTATGCTTAGATTTACAGATGATATAGCAGTATTAGCATCTAGCAAGGAAGAGTTAGAGATAGCTTTAAATAAAATGGTATTGACAAAACAGTACTGTATGAAAATAAATAAAAATAAAACCAAAATACTGGTATGCAAGGGAAGGAAAAGTAAGGAAAGAGGGAATATAAAGATAGCAGACGAAAAATTCGTTAAAATTAGTGCCCGATTTTAGGTACCTAGGAAGTCAGATAAGTCAGGACGGAAGGAGTAGTAGGAATATAAAGCAGAGAATAGCGTAGCGTCGTGTCGCCTTCAATAAAAAAAAGTCATTTCTATGCTCGCGAACGGTTAATTCAGAAATTTGAAAAAGGTTGTTAAATGTGTATGTTTGGAGAACAGCGCTGTACGGGTGCGAAACATGGAAAGGTTAGAAGCGTTCGAAATGTGGTGTTACAAGCGAATGATGAAGATACCGTGGATAGAAAAGGTTAGAAATGAAGAGCTACTAGAAAGAATAGAACAACAGAGGACTCTATGGAAGTCA
Source organism: Agrilus planipennis (assembly GCF_000699045.2). Classification (NCBI taxonomy): domain Eukaryota; kingdom Metazoa; phylum Arthropoda; class Insecta; order Coleoptera; family Buprestidae; genus Agrilus; species Agrilus planipennis. The sequence goes on along the minus strand of NW_020439320.1, from coordinate 617,312 downwards.
ATAAGGAATTGGCGAGATAGGTTGGTAGGACACCTTCTCAAGCATGAAGGTCTAGTTAGAGACATATTAGAGGCAGAAACGGGTCTTAGGAGTTGTACTTAAATAGTTCAAGATGTGAGATGTTCTACTTTTAGGGAAAAAAAAAGATTAGCCCAGTATAGGAAAGAGTGGAGATGCGTGTTCTTAGAACTAACAACACATAAGTAGGCAAGAATACAATCTTTTTAATTGGTCCGTGATTTTGAAACCAGCCGTTCGCAAATTTTTGACTAATTACCTTGAACTACTTGAACTTGTAAAATATAAAGTCAATTAATACTGCATTCGATGGTAAAACTGATTAAGCAATTTGCAAATAATTTAGTAGCAATCGTGCTCACAATTTAATTTGGTAATTAGTTACAGTGACGGTCACATCAGTTTAAAGTAGGTCTGCTACTCGCACAAGTGCATTGTGAACTACTGAAACAGAAGCTATCAATTACAATTTAATATCCCATTTCACCCGAATAACTTTATCGGTCAAACTAAGCAAGCAGGTTGTGGAAAACAATAATTCGAAAAGAATTTCTCGTTGATGTAAAATACGAATGAGTTACTTACACTAGCGGCTCGTGTTTTAGTCAAGAGGGATCCGTCAAATGGGAGGAGCCTAAAAACATGGCGCCGATTAGGGAAAATTTATCGTAGTTCCTATAGTGTACCGTGCAATTTCCAAGTTTTTAAATTACAATAAAATGATAAGTATTGACACAATATGTGATTACATATATAAAACGGTTAGTTTTTATTGGAAAGTAGTTAATGTAAGTGAAGAGTGAAGATCTATGTCTGAAGTGCTATTGCAGCTTTTCACTGAACATATTAACTTTTTATTTGATTTAACTTTAGAAGAGAACTTCGTCGACTCCATCATCAAAAAATTTTTTACTTTTTTAACGTGTTTTATTATTTTAATAAACAATTTTACAATTTGCGTGCACAGTTCCTACGTAAATTTTTCCCTCATTCGAGTTATAAATTTTGCCACCAGATGGTGTACGCCCGTTTGACGGATCCCAATAAAAATATTTTTGCTGAAAAGATACCCGCGTAACCCTTTAAATTCATTGTCACCACAACAGTTAAAGTTTCTAGATAGATTTTCGTTGAATATATTTTAATTTCTGTCCTTAACTGCTTCAATTAGTCAGCAGAAAATTATGGGGTCGTCTATACATTTTGAATAATGCGAAAATCAGCAATTTCCGAACTCTCCCTCCCTCTTGGTCTAACCATTCAGATATTAACTGATTCAATTAATCAACAGAAAATTATAGGGTTGTCTATACATTACACGAATAATGCAAAAATCAGCAATTTTTGTACTCCCCTACCCTCTTTGGTCTAACCCCTTTCCCGTTGTCACTCTGTTACGTAACGCGTGAATTTTATATCACATCAGCACGCGAAAGTATACAACATGCTAAAATTTAGACGAAATCGGAGATGAGCATGCCAATCCAGACATTTTCCCATAATTTTGTTTCTAATAATAATTCTGTTAATTCTACAATTCTCCCTCTCACACCTGCATAACAGGAGGATAAACTCCTGCCTGGACTCCGTCTTGTCCCCGTTTAGAGTAAGGGACAACTAGTGATGAGCAACATCGGTTTTGGTCTTGGTCTGGCGAAAATAGTAAGACCAAAACTAAAATCGAGACTGAACGAACAAGACCAAGACTGAAATCAAGACCGAATATACAAGGCCAAGACCAAATACACAAGACTAAACAAAAAATTATAACTTCCGGTGGATTTGTGAGTTAAACTATTTGAAGTAAATACCACAAATGGCGCGGTAAACGCCATCTGTAGTACGATGCTACATTTTAGGATTACGTATGCTCCAACAAGGTTCATTTGTATATGGATATCTACTTGCTGAAACGAATCCCGGCGTAGCTAAACCATAATCAAATAAAATAATTCGAAGAAGACTTTTACCTGCTGTCTTAAAAGTTAGTCTCCGACATTGTCTGCGACGCGCTGATGAGATCCAAAAAGATCGAAATCGCGATCCGCGTCTGGCAGTTTCGACAGAATACAGACCACTTCGAATTATTTTATTTGAAGTAACTTTAATCCCGACTAGAATTCTATTTAGGCATTCCTAAATGCGAATGCGGACCCAATTAGGAAACACTGAAGCAAACGAAGCCTCATGTTCAGGTATTACCCCATGAAGTTTTTGTGTGGAACATTGTAGGCACGCCTAAGTTAGGCGCCACTGCGTAATTTTTAATACGAACCTTAGCCTGATAATGTAAGGCTGCCTAAAGTTACCCCACCTTCGGCCTGACATTGAACACGTGCGAACTTTGATAAGTATAGGGTTATTAACGTTATTCAACCCGAAATATTTCGGCTATGCTCCTAGACTTTTAAAAAATTTTATTGTGGAGGTAGATAAGCATCCATAAGAGGTACATTTTAAAATTATTTTCATAAGATACAGGGTGTCTCAAAAACACAAAACGTATCAAAATTGTGTTTTTTAAATGGAACACTATATATTTTTACATTTTTAGATTCTATAATCAAAATAACAAAGAGTTTCGTTGAGGTTTATTTCACCTAAACCTTAAGGATTTTTAAATATTTTGAGTTTTGTGAAAATGTATTAATAAATTTAACTTTTAAATTCTCAACGTATTTACCACCAAATTAAGACCAAATTTAAATTGAAATCTATTAATTGACCATGTTTTCTGCCGCTACTGTGAAAAATTGACTAACGTATACAGGAAGTCTAAAAATTATGATTAAATTTTAAACGACAATAACTTATTTAGTTTAAATGTAACATCCTGTATTTTATGTCATCAGCAGTTGTAAAATTTAATTCTCTAGCGAATACTATTATACCTTCGTGTAATTAGCTGTTGACGTTTTTATGAAAAATGCACATTTTCAGAACGCAAAGCGATTTTAGTAGATTTAATGTAATTTATCAAGTCAGCTATGACATTTTGACAAGTCAGAATTACATAACACAGCTGGTATAAACTAAAAACATTTGAATAACAATAATAAATATTTATGGACTAACTTAATGGAGGAAAGCAAAAGGTTGATGGAAATACAACAAACAATACTGTCACATAGCGTGCGTTGGACATGACGCCTGCCTGCTTCTAAACATATGCAAACATATTACCTGATATAAGTCCTCAGCAACATTGGCCAACAATTGTAGATCGTGGATCTATGATTCTTAAAGCTCCTGTACCTAATGTGCTTCTTCAGCAATTTCTTTTACAAAAACCCATAAAACGTTTCAGCATTGACCCCTACCATCGCCAGACTTTATTCCACCAAATTTCATTTTATGGGGACATGTAAAAGGAATTGTTTTTTTAACATATCTTCAACAACGCCAGAGAATATGAAGCACCGCATTACAGAAGCTTTAAGAATCACAGATCCAAGATCCAAATGTACCTTATGGATCCTTATCTACCCCCCCACTATAAATTTTTTTAAAAATCTAGAAACATAGATGTAATCTTTTGTGTCGTATGATGTGAATAACCCTATAGGTATATTCGTTTCCTGGATTTTCAGTTTCCTTTACTAGATTTTAACGCTAAATATATAAAAAACAAAAGCAAGTTTTACCACTTAAAAAAAAAAGAATCTATAAGAATGTCCTCGGAGCAAGTGTTCTTTGTTCCTAAGTCTGGATAACGCCTTTTTTTCCGATATTTTTTACATCTTTCAAGAATCTTGTACTTTTGTTCGCTAAGATATCAATTTATGCATTGAAGGAAGGATTAATTTATAAATTGAAGGAAGGGTTTTCTTAACTCTGACAATTATCTACACTACTTTCTTCATATTTTAAAGAATTACGTAACTATCTAAATAAATAATCGATTACTTACAATAATCGGTATTACTCTGCGATTTCGACTTCCGAAAGTATCCATTAATTTTGCTGTGTCCACAGCCCATGTCTCAATGGATATTACGTCATTAGTCGTCGCATTACAAGCGCGGCGAAATGCTTTCTCATCCACATCTTATTGTGCATTTGAACGCACCACCTGATGCATTACTTCCATGGTCACCTGGAATTAATAGATATAAAAATAGTAACGATATTGAAAAAACATTTTTCTTCATAAAACTACCTTTAATAAACACAAAAAATCAATGATGGTAAATGTCTAGATGATGGGTGGGATCGAAAGAGGAGGTCTCCCCCACCACTGTACCATAAAAAGTTCGTGGCAGTCTCACCCGCATAAAAAGTTATAGGGGTTACATGGGGGTGGGGGTAAGGGGGAACGAAAGCGGGTAGGGGGGATATAAAGAGGATGGTCACCTGAGTAAAACCCCAGAAAAAGTTTGCAGCGGTCTCACCCCCCTTAAAGAGTTATGGAGGTTGAAAGTTGATTATTTTGACAATTTTCATACACTATAATTCAAATAAAATTCAATAAAATAAATATTTTCAAGCGGGTGGAGGTGGGGAATCGAAAGAGGGTGGTCACTTGAACAAAACCCGATAACCTAATCTAACCTAACCTAACCTACCTTATTGAGAAAGATATTTAAATAATGTTTTATATAACTTTCTCAATATTTTTATGTATTTTTCATTTAGTTTTACCTTTGAATATTGTTTAAGAATGACTATATAAATATTTACATGCCCAGAAATGTATAAAAATTGGCATATTTATTAACTTTGAACCCCTATAACTTTTTATGGGGGTGAGACAGCCACGAACGTTTTATGGTACAGTAGTGGGGGAGACCTCCTCTTTCGATCCTCCCCACCTCCACCCCCTTCGGGAGTGGGGCCATCATCTAGACCTTTACCTCAATGATTTATGAAAATATATGTACACCTATTGCACCCTAAAGTCAATAGAAAACGTTAACAATGTAAAATGTACGATATCTTAAAAAGTATTTACGAGGATTAGCATTTACTAATGTGCAAAAGTGAACGAAAGGGAAAAATCGCATGAGTTCCTCTCGTCACGTTTGATTTATTTGGGTATTTTTTATTAAAGAACTATAAAGAAGTCTTACCATTCTCTATCGAAAAAGGTGTCCTTACCGAGAATATCAAAAACGTAAGGATAATTCACTTAACAGGACGAACGGATAAGTTTTGATGTATTCAGGCAAAATAATTTAGTAAGTTTCACACTGACGATCTCTTTATACTGTTATTCCAAAGAATCCGCTGATTTCAATCTACCTGAAGTTTTCAGGATTTCGTTTACTTTAATTAAAATGTTTTTAGAGAATATAAATTAAAATGATAATAAAAAACTTCAGATCTAAATTGGGTAAAATAAAAAGTACTTGCACCTAATTATTAAAAAAAAAGCAAAGAAAACGGAATGGATATGGGACAAGATAGAAGAAGTTAACGAATTTAAATACCTAAGATATACGTCTAAAGGACACATGAAAGATATAGATGAGGCAAATATGGAGCATATTAGGAGAAGTTAAATCCGAAGAAGATTTTACTAAAAGGATGCTTTTAATGTCATGGTGAAAAGTATTCTGTTATGAGTATTAAGAAAAAAAAAAGATAGAAGCGGTACAAGAAAAATATTTGAATAATATATTTGGCGCACTCCAGGTTATATATATATTTAGATAAATGAAGCTAAGATAAAATTTATAGTAGGTGACGAAAAAACACTTGGATAAAATAGATGCAAAATCAGACCAAAGTAGTAAACGTTTTTGGAGTTAAATAAGAAATCTACTGGTGTTCCTGAAGCAGTATCCTTTGAAAATAAAAAGTCAAGTGTGGAAAGCTGTAACTTATTTGCTACGTATTTTAAATCTACTTATATAACTCCAACTACTGTAATTGTAACAGTATTATAAAAATGCTACAATTTTAAAAATTTTTGAGTTGGAGATCTTTCGAGTCTATGACAAATTAGATGATAGAGTCTAAACTGGTATGGATAACATTCTTAAAATTTTAACAAAAAAATGTGACCACTCCTTGCTAGGTCCCTGGACTGTTCCATTCAACGAGTCGATTAGGTTGGGGTATGTGCCTGGTGTACGCAAAGGGTCGTTTGTTACTCTGATCTTTAAATCTGGAAATAAATCTAATGTCCAAAATTATAGGCCCATTTCTTTACTAAGTACACTCTCTAAGTTGCTTAATTTGATTATGACTTCTAAGTTTTCTACTGTTTTCTTATAATATAGGATAGATCAACTTTGTCTTGTTAATTTAACATAATGATTTATTGTGATTACGTATCGAGTGCATTGAATGATCAGTATCAAGTTGATTCAGTCTATCTGGATTTTAAAAAAGCTTTCGATACGACGGTTGTATTCTAATGTGGTTCCGTTCGTACTTATCTGATCATCATCAGATCATGAGAATAAATTGTCACCTTTCTGATTGCTTAGCAAATACCTCGCGGATTCTTCACGGGTCACATCTTGGTCCTACTTTCCTATTTATAATATTTTGTTGAAGAAATTCAAAACATCATTTAAGATGCAGCTAGCTAAAACTCCTGTATTATAAACGAAAGGGCGGAAATATGAAGGGCTGGAAAGTGGTAAGTTGGTACAGAATAGGAAGGGAATGGAAGAAAAGCACATATTGACAAGCGTTAGCAAAAGTCTATGCAGATTATGTGAAGAGAATGAGGAGACGGTGGAACATTTGCTGTCATTACGCAAAGTATCAAGAACGGACTAAAGCATGGAGAAAATGACACGGGATCAGCGAATGGAATTGGGTTTCGTGAAGAGCGTACCTATTAGAGATAATAGGACATATAAATATACATAGTGTTTCTGAAATGATTAGTAGCCCTGCAGGAGGTGAAAGGGGACTATAAAATAAGAAAATTAAGTAAATGTTTACAGGTTTGAAAAATCATCGTTTTTGAAACGTGGTTGAAAATATATGTTAATCTAAGTCCGAAAAACTTATGCAACACTGCATTGCCGTATTAAATCAGCTGGTAACTAGCTGCATCAGTGTTGTATTTTTTATGTATTTGTTTGCTCATGTATTGTTTAATATTTGTTAGATTAGATTAACATTGATTTAAGATGTTTACGTTTCAGACAACTGCAGTTAGTAGTTATTTGCCCCACTGTGTCCTTGTTAACGCAAGTTCAAATTGTACAATAAGTACAAGGTACACCCTACATTTGCGGATCGTGAATGGCGAAGTCCGAACCATACCTTCCTTCGTTGTAACTTCTTATCTCAATTTGATGCGTAGGTACAGACTTACTGTTCGTTTCAAGAAGTTGGAGATATGCCCCTTCACTTTATTAGGATGCGCCGTAGCATAATTCCAATCATATTTGTCTGCGTAGCTCATTCCTTCACCGATCATCGAGCGAGAGCTAGACAAAAGTGTACAGTACCATTTGCAAAATTATTTAAACTGCCTCGTTAAAATTTAAGAATATGCTTTATTTAAAAGCATATTTAGCCAAAAATAATAACAAGTGAATTAACTTAACGTTCTACACACCTATAAAGCTTTTGCTTTGTTTTCTATTGTTAATTTATATACATTTTTGTTTTAAGAAATTAGTAAACATTTTCGTCTAGTACTGTACAGTTCTAGCCGATCTCCTAAGACCGCCCATCGAGAGCTCTGCTCGTTCAAGCTTGTTCCAACTATTTCTGTCTTGCTCACGCCTAGTGTGTATTCCTTCTATCTTCGCGCAGATTTCTTCAAGGTCACAATTCAAACAAATTGAAGTGAGCTGTATATTGCTAATTCACGTCCAGAACCGGCTTTGGATCGTAACTTCTTGTTTTTTTAATAGGTTTTTTGTTCTATAATTACGCTGCGGTACTCACCATGCGATTCTCTATTCTCTATTGCATCTATTTAACAATCTACAAAGCTTGCTACTTATTTCAGAAACACCCTAAATAATAACCACATCATGTATCTCAGGAGATCATTATTTTAAATAAAAAAAATAAACAAATAAGTTAGAGCAAAGATGTTCATGCTTGTTTTATTTGCGAACTCATTTAAATAGGTATGGACTTTACTTAATTTCTTTAGAACAGTGAATTTATTTTGACATCATCTATTCATTTGTTTTAATTAGTTTATCATGTGCCTTTTATTTTTGATAAATATATGTTTTCCCTTAGAATCTTTTTTCCGTCTATCCTTTTATTGATGCAAGGATTTTAAACATATTAAGCAGATTTCTCTTAGAATTTTAACTCGTTAATTTGCGAATGTAATTCAATGAGTTGTTAAAGCTAAAGTTCGCCTAAAGCGCAAAGCCATTAATGAGAATGGATTGGCTTCTAAAAGGTCGAACCATAACGAGAATCGAATTGCATTTGTGGTTATTGGATCATTATTGGATTCTCTGATTGTATACCGCAATTTCGAACTGAATGAAGAATAAGCATAAATGATTTGTTATTATCCATACACCCGAAATGAGATCATCTTTGAATTCATTGTTGTTCTAGTTATTTTGTTATAATAATTAATAGAAACTCTGATAGAACAGATGGATATGATCACATAAAGTATTTGTTATCAAAAAAATATGAATCTGTGTAAGTTCTAAATTACGTATCCAAAGTGTTATTCTCAATTAAATTTAGATGTCGAAAAATTTTTTGGTTTTTATACATTTTATGGGGAATTTGTATTCCAGTGTTTTATTTAACTTTTTTTCTTTTAATTTTTGTCTTTACTGTGTGTATTTTAATCTAAAATAGATACTTTCAATGGGCACCTATACAGTAACAATTCTATCGTATGATTATTCCCCAAAGATTAAATCTGGTCCAATTCCGCATCTTCTGCTGTAAAAAGGTCATCTCGGTTTTAGGTAATTATTTATTCGTATTATGTTCATTGCATGTCCCTGAACAGTATTTAATGCACCAGTACATTTTTATATTTAAACTAGCCACACATCGCTAAATGCTTACAACTTTCAACCCCCACTTCTCCCTAAGCCCTACTTCTCTGAATTTCTATCACTTCAGCAATAGCTGATGACCATGTCGCCCGTTTAAATACTGTAGTTGATCTTTCGGGAAGCATTGTAGTATTGTTAGGGTTCCGTACGTCTGAATAGAAAATGGAACCCTTATAGGATCACTCATGCGTCTGTCTGTTCGCCTGTCAGAGTCAATTTGCTGCGAATCTACTGGACCGATTAAGTTGAAATTTAGTACGCATATGAATTTCTGTAACGGGGGGCCAATCACAAATCAAAAAGAAAAGTTTTGCAAAGTGTACCGTGTGACATATCAAATGAAAGGACTTATTGTAACGGCCTGAAATATACATTTTTTATAATTTTAAAATAAATAGTTATTTAAGGAAATAGATGAAAACAGACCATTGCATTGCGCATATTTTTTTTCTTTATTAATTACTAGTGACCCGCCCCAGCTTCGCACGGGTGCAATGCTGATACTAAATATATTTTTGTTTTGTTTAGATTATTATAGAAAAGGAGAAATCTTCACAAGATACTCCCTGAACATATTAAATATACTACAAAATGTCTTTATATACAACATTCACAGCTTTTTTGTCATTAGACAATACAAAGTGGCCGGTACCGCCACAACCTCTACGACCCTGTATTTTAAGTCTGTAATATCTTCGAAAATATTCATTTAAATTACATGCTGTAAAGGGCCATATTGATCTATATTAAATGCACAATGTATTTAAAAGTACTTAATTGGATAAGAATTAATGCTGTATTGCCTACAATCGCTTCGTAAATAAGTCATTATTTCTCATAAAAAGTAAAGGATAAAAATGGTTATTGTGGGTTATCCTTATGAGATAGACATATATCATCGCGGACTTTTTTGTAGACCCTTTTAAGATGTACAATATTGTAGTACATTATTTTGATCTACCTCGTAAGGTTCAGCCAGCGTTTGCAATGTAAGCGCAAAAAAATGTTTATTTACGACATCACATTAGAAACCTCTAAAATTATCAGTGTTTCTCTACTATATTATGCGTGTATTATACATATAAACCTTCCTCTTAAATCACTCTATCTTTTAAAAAAAACCGCATCAAAATCCGTTGCGTAGTTTTAAAAATTTAAGCATACATAGGGACAGACAGCGGGAAAGCGACTGTTTTAAACTATGTAGTGATTAATTAAAATATAGCTGATTAACAATAATTGGCACATTATTTTGAGTACTAAATTTATTTATCATCTTTACAGTAGTTTTTTCCGTAAAGTTTGGAAGATGACATTTGCTTAAATATTAAAAGCATTATTTATTATTGAACTCGGCAAATCCAATACTACCAGATATCTAACATTAAAAGCAAGATATCGATTGAGTATTTCATATTTCTTTTTGTATCGTAACATATTTACGGGCTAACGAATGGTAGGTGTTACTTGGAAATTAGTCAAACTATATGTAGGCAGATAATTGTATTAAAAGAGAAATTCCATTTCACTGATGAAATTGCACAATAAGGTCAAGTTTTTACCTTGGTCAAAAAGAAACAGCTTATAGTCTGTGAGTAAGTTTAAAAACTTGGTAAAGGTGTAGATGATGGCCCCCCGAAGGGGGTGGAGGACATTTACTAAAAACTTGCCTAATTAATCGATTGCCTCATACAAGTTTTAAAAATTAAAAGAATGAATCAGCTGATTGGGTGTAGCGTTGCGGGTCGTATTTCTCTACCAAGGCCGGAATTGAATTTACTTATACTTTCAACTACGTTTCTCTTAAAAACGATGAACTTTCGGACATACAAACATTACTTAATTTTCATGTTTCCTGCAAGCTTAACGCTTATTTTTGTTACAGCCTGTATTTGTGACTGGAGAAAATAAGCGTCACATAGCAAAGGAATCTAAATCCTTTTGTAACATTGCGTGATACAACTCATCGTTGTATATTTCAATGTCTTAGATAACACACACTATAATAACACAACCGTATTACACAATACAGTGTTTTTACTTTTTTTGCACATAAAATGTTTTCAATTTAAATTCATATTTGTAATTTTATAAATAGTAAATTAGTGACAATAGGACTAGTTTAAATATTACCTAAAAAAACTTTTGGGTGTTTCATTCCCACCAGCCACTAATGCCTCCTTCAGCCTCCTTTCACGAATAGTGAGAATGGGTGGGTAGTGGTTCGAGTGAGAAAGATGAGACGGACGAAATGAAGACAGAAGGGAATGAAAGATTATCTGTGGAATTGTACTGCCCCAGCATTTGCCTGAGTGATCCAAGGAAACTTCAGGAACACTTGGATCAAGACAGACCCTAAATCGAACCGGCGTCCACCCGAATATTCTAAACTTTTAGGTCATGCCGCTCGGTACCTGGGTATTTTACAGAATCCTTATAAACTGAAAAGGAATGCTGTACATAGCTGTTATGCTGGTATTTAATGACAGGGTTTTCCATATTCTTTGTTATAATCGATTACAGTTATTCTCCCCTGCTAGAATAATATTTAGCAGTTTACTTGTTTTTCGATAGAGTTGCATGGCAACATTAAGTTTTCAAAATTCAGATCTCAAGTATTCAACAAACCACAGTTTTGCACCAGTAATCCATTTTCATTGTCGGACGAATTTATTAGGTCGTTTTAAGTTTTATTATTTAGACGTTGAAATTTAATTCTATTGTTAGAAATACAAGTAAATGTTTTAAATAAAACAGTGAATTTTTGGTCTTTAACGATAATCACATCTTTGTTTTTTATCGTTAATATATTAAGCAGAGCTTTAACATGTAACGTTTATTAGTATCATTTTTGAACCCACAATCAATTTCTTGAGTGTCTTCATAGCTCAATAAATATGTGACGCTGATTGATAGATTCCATAAAAATCATCATCTTTCTCAGTAACTGTTATTACCGAAAAGAACCGTCCCGAGAAGATTATGGAAAAAGGAATCGGAACAAAAGCATTCATACTTTGCCCTCTATAAAATAAACATAAAAGAAAAATAAAAAACAAAGTAGGCTGTCCCGCCTACACGGCCACGAACCTTTTAGATGTTACAAAGCAACGTCAAATTTCCAACTTTATGTAACGTCGGTTTGTTTATTCGGAAAAAAATGGAAGTGATTTGTAATTGTCAATCCAACGCCAGTCTATATGATGTACCCAATGATTTCCAAACCATGTGGACCAATGGATCACTTCTTCCTCCAGGATTTACGCCCGATTCACGGACCTCACTTAATCTCCCTCGCAGACTTCATCTTCTCTTTCCTCATTTACCTTTGCTCTTATAGGACCCCACATAGTGTTTGCTTACATAGTCGTCAATTTCGGGAAAATGATTTTGGAAATTATGAACGCTATGTGGTAGTAATAGTCTACGTCAGGGGTGGTTAACCCAAATAATCATGGGGGCCACATTGGATATAAAATACATTAGATTTACACCCACTATAGATATATTATTGAATTCATAACTTTAAACTCATTAATAAAACAGGTAACATTTGTCATACAAGAATATCGTTTTAAATTCATAATTACTTTTCTTTCACATTTTCAACAGTTTTTAAACATATTATTACACAAATAATGTAATTTTTTAACTATTGCTTTTTACTACTTCGCTCATTACAATCATTAACATCGTAGTAGTCATCGTCATCATATCGTAGTCAGTCCCAAGACTGATTGGACACACACACCTCCACTTTTTTCAATCACGAACCGTTAATTTAGAAATTCGAAAAAGGTTGTTAAAGGTGTATGTTTGGAACACGGCGTTGTACGGGTGCGAAACATGGACAGTGGGAGCGGCGGAAAAGAAAAGGTTAGAAGCGTTCGAAATGTGGTGTTATAGGCGGATGATGAGGATATCGTGGGTAGAAAAGGTTAGAAATGAAGATGTATTGGAAAGAATAGGAGAACAGAGGACTCTATGGATGACAATAAAAAATAGGCGAGATAGGTTGCTAGGACACCTTCTCAGGCATGAAGGTCTAGTCAGAGACATATTAGAGGCAGAAACAGGAGTTAGGAGGGGTAGAGGTAGACCTAGATAAGGATGTGGGCTGTTCTAGTTTTAGGGAAATGCGAAGTATAGCTCAGGATAGGAAAGAGTGGAGGTACGTGTCCAACCAGTCTTAGGACTGACGACCTTAGGATGATGATGAATCTAATCTACGTGTAGCTCTACTCCTTATAATTTTTCTGCCTCTAATACGTCTCTATCTATCTCCACATGCCTAAGACAGTGTCCTACCGATTTCTTATTGACACCAAAGCATCCTCTATTTTCTTATTCGTTCTAATACCTCCTCATTTCCAACTTTCTCTATCCACGGTATCCTCATCATTCGCTTATAAGACCACATTTCAAACGCTTCTAACCTTTTCTTTTAACAATCTTTTTCAAATTTCTAAATTAACCGTTCACGAGCAGAGAAGTGACTTCTTCTTGTTAAAAGCTACTTGAATTTGCGCAATCCTCTGTTTTATATCTCTACTATTCCTTCCATCCTGAATTATCTGACTTCGTAGATACCGAAAATCAGAGACCATTAACATATTAAAACTGTGGTGGATCTCACGGGTCGCAAAGATGTTTACTGCAACCAGTAACGTTGCCAGGGGTAGTGAGCTAAATGAGCTGATTCAGAAGACGGTGGTTGCTTAAATCTACGAGCAAAAGGAGGGCCACCTGTTGGTCTTCATCAATACAATATTAAGAAGAGTAGTATTGACATATGTAAGACCAAATCCATGCACCCATTATAATTTAGCGTCTTTTTTAAAAGGTTTATTGGACAGCATTGCCAATTTTAGCATCTAAATTCTAAAGTTGATGAATTTTGGTTATTTTCAAATGCAGCTTACTTTTTGACTTAAGACTGCGAAAAATTATTATTGGATATGATAACTAAAATTATGTATTTGACGAAATCTTTCGAAAAATCAATTTCTTTTAACAGTTACATGTGTATATCGCTGGGTTGTTTACTAAAAAATTTTAACAACGAATCCCAACCATGTTCCCAACAATCAAATTTAAAACTGAACAAGAAAAGCTCATAGTTTTACTTGAAAAATTGATGTTAACTGATTAATATTTTAGAATAGAAAGTTGTGGGTAGATACCGTCAATGCATCTTTGTCTGAAACCTTTTTCTTTAATATTGTTTAGAAACCACATGATGGCATAATGTGTTAGGATGACCTTGATACTAAAAATATTTTTACTTCGATAACATATAACAACCACCTGTACTTCATGTTGCACCAATGAAATAATTCATTCAACATTGTTGCTGAAGAACAGAATCTATATATATATAAAAGAAAGTCGTCTTAGTTACACCATTTATAATTCAAGAACGGCTGAACCGATTTGGCTGAAAATTGGTGGGGAGGTATCTTACAACCAGGAGAAGGACATAGGATACGTTTTATCACGTTTCACAAGAAAAACGTATTATATGTAAACGCAACTAACATGGAATGACAAAAGGCAAATGACAGCAAAACGAAAAATTTATAAATCAAATCATCAGTCTAGCCGTTCATTTGTTAAAAATGGTATAACAAAACGCAACTGACAAGTAAACGTAATGTTGTCTACGGTTAAATATGGTGTTTTATTTATAGTCAGATTAACCTGAAACTTGGCTTTAATGCTTTTTCATATGAAATTAGTGATATTACATACCTATTTCAACATTTTACAAAATTCTACCTCTTTAGGAAGCTGAAAGGGGTATGCAAAGGTTGCATGTTTGTTTTTGGTTCGATTTACTTGAAACTGAAATACCTATCTCGACATTTTAAAACATTCAACCTCCAAAGGGGGGGAGGGGTTAAAAAGATGTTGCAATTTTTACTGTATTTGTGGTTGAATTTACTCGAAACTTGGTATATATGCTGTTCGATATTATTAATCAAATGAAAAGAGATTGCAACGTTTTCATGGGGTATATTTTATTTGTACTCGGATTTACTCGAAGGTTGCGCATTGTTGAAATTAAGCAAATACGTGTTTTGGCAATTTTTAAAAATCAACCCTTAAGGATGAAATGTTGTTGCTACGTTTGTATTTGAATTCTAAGATGGCGACATTACATAAAATTAAAACGTTGTAAGGGTGAAGTGGAAGTTTAAAAGGTTTTACGGAGAAACAATATTAATTTCTGCGAGCGAAGCCGCGGGGAAAAGCTAGTAGTTAATAATATTTAAAATTTTTAGTTGTAAAAGAGCTTTTTATACTTTACTATCTGGTTTTGTATTTGAATTGAAGATAAAAATTTTTCAGAAGATTATGTCTAAAATCTGTCTAAGATTGAAACTGAAACCACCTACGTAGGAACATTCCTTTCTACTTCTGTGAAAAAGAATCTGATAGAATTCTAAGAAGTGCTTAAAGTTTATTACTGAAAACAAGTTGTCAAAACTCCCTGAAGGTATTATTTCTATAATAGGACAGTTCAGTTCCTTAAAAGGGATACCTTTAGAGGTACAAAAATATAAAAATACAAAGCTCCAGTTTCAACAGCATTTATTTAAATGATACTGCTGCTACATGTAGTTACTTTCACTTTTGTGAAAAAGAATATGACAGAATTCTACAAAATGCTCAATGTTTTTTACTAAAAACGAGCACTCAAATCTCCCTGAAGGGATTATTTCTATAATGGGACAGTTCCTTTAAAGAAACACATATTTTTAAAGGTACGAAAACGTAAATATATAAATAAGTTTCAATAGCGTTTATCGAAATAATAACAGACCCCTGGTTACATGTAATTACATACATAGTGTTAAATATTGCCTTTGTATTTTGCAAAGAAACCCCTCATAAAGAGTGCATAAGTGCAACTATAATTTTGGGATAAATTGCAAGATAATAAACAATCAGGGTAATATAGTTATGGTAAAAAAATAGTCGGCGTTGACTAGCTCGGGGGATGTCATCAATAAATGTAATAGGGGTAGGTGCAATATTTCACGAGTCGGAGCGTGGAATGTTAGGAAAAATGAGGCAAGTAGGGAAATTAGAAAATTTAAAAGTAAAGATGGGTAGATGATATTAGGAAGAGAGTCACACTGTGACCGCTACTTTTTAATCTATACATCGAAGAGGCGATCAACATCATTAAAGTCAGTAGAACTGTAGGGATAGATACACAGGTCCAAAAGATTAGTATGCTTAGATTTACAGATGATATAGCAGTATTAGCGTCTAGCAAGGAGGAATTAGATAGCTTTAAATAAAATGGAAACGGTATTGACAGAGGGGCACTGTATGAAAATAAATAAAAGTAAAACAAAAATACTGGCATGCAAGGGAAGAAAAAGTAGGGAAAGAGCGAATATAAAGATAGGAGACGAAAAATTAGAAGAAGTGGCCGTAGGTATCTAACATGACAGAGAAGTCAGGACGGAAGGAGTAGTACGTATATAAAGCAGAGGATAGCGCAGGGTCGAGTTGCCTTCAATAAAAATAACTCATTTTTATGCTTTGCTAACGGTTAATTTAGAAATTTGAAAAAGGTTTTTAAAGGTGTATGTTTGGAGCACGGCGCTGTACGGGTGCGAAACATGGACAGTGGGCGCAGAGGAAAAGAAGAGCTTAGAAGCGTTCTAAATGTGGTGTTACAGGCGTATGATGAGGATACCGTGGATAGAGAGGGTTAGAAATGAAGAGGTATTGGAAAGAATAACGGAACAGAGGACTCTATGGAAGTCAATAAAAAATAGGCGAGATAGGTCGGTAGGACACCTTCTCAAGCATGAAGATCTAGTCAGAGACATGTTAGAGGCAGGAACAGGAGTTAGGAGGGGTAGAGGTAGATCTAGATTAGATTACTGATTGCAAATAGTTAAGGATATGGGTTGTTGGGTTGTTCCAGCTTTAGGGAAATGCGAAGATTAGCTCAGGACAGGAAAGAGTGTACAACCAGTCTTAGGACTGACGACCTTATGATGATGAAAAAAATCGCCCAAGAAAAATACTCTATTAAAAACAATCCGTTTCATAGGATATTAAATTACCACGCAGTTTCCTTTTTCTGTACTTTTTAACCTTTTCCTAATTCCTGCTTTAAAGGGAAACGTTGTCATAATTTTACCAAAAGGGATGAAATGTATACGATGTTTAACAAGATCAGTGTTAAAATGACACCATCAAGAAAACACTTGAAACATCAACTCTTTAACTTAATACCAAACGTTTACTTTAATCATCCCACAGGAACGTTTTTGCAATATAAAGCGGGAAGAAGGTCAGAGGTGATGAGCAACACGATCGGTGCGAGTAAAACGATCCTGTTTCCAAAAAGAAGGCTTTTATATATTCTAAAACTAATTTTTCTAATTAACCTTTTATATCAGGTTAAAACACCTATTTTTTTTAAGATTTTATCAATAAAGTTTCTAAAACATACAAAAATAATTTTTAACCGACTTCAAAAAAGGAGAAGATTCTCAATTCTCAACTGTACGTTTTTTTTGTACCTATATTTGTTACGGGATTACTTTGCCAATTATGAATTGATTTTGATAATTCTTTATCTGTTTGGTAGATCATAGTCCAGAGATGGCCCCATATATAAGTTTTATCGAAATTGATTCAGTACTTTTTGAAAAAATCGACGAAAACAAAAAATATATGCACACTAAAAATGGAAAAAATAAAAATTTAAAAAAAGAAAAACAAAAACCGACTTCAATACTATACCTACATGTATAAATTTAAANTAGGTACTACCTAGAAATAACTGTATATACATTTATAATCTATAAGCAGTTATTTCTAGGTACTACCTACTTTAATCAATTAATATATAAATGCGAAAGTAGAGATTAGATAAAAGAAATCGAACGAAAGGTTTTTTGGTAAGGGAAGATCAATTAAATTGTGCATCTTGACTGGCACCGACTCCAAAAATAATTTACAAAATTGTAAACGTATCAATAATTTTGTCAATTGTTCTGTAATGCACTTTGTTTTGAATAAATTAAAATATTATCTTTAATATATACATATGTATATTATCAAAACGCTTTATAATAATATGCCAGCTATTTCGTTTTTGTTATTAAAAAACTGGGCAACATGCTTAATGAACCCGGAAGAAAAACGTAAAAGAAAGGATATGCATCCATTGGTAAGGTTATTGCCAAAACTAAATATTTTCAGTCCATTATAAAACACAATATAATAGAAATTAAGACAGCAACACACGTACAGGTTTCTGTGATAATCATCTCGCAAAAGATTTTTACTTTGATTCCAAGGGATACTAATCAATCTTGGAGTTTCATCTGCGAAAACCTCAATTAAACATTAGATTTAATTATGATTTCGGTCGTGAGCATTTCTGGGTTGCGAACTTTATTACTTAATTTAATATATCATAAATCGTAATTAAATTAAAAATTTAATGTACAATGTTGGGTTTTGTCCCCAGGAGCGCTCAACAATTGTTTGTTTAGGACTAACGAAGTACAATCTAAAGGAAACAATTCTGAAAGATTTAATATCCTAACAGTAGTTAATATCCTAAGTGTAGTTGTAATGGATTATGTCATAAATATTCGATTTATGTTGAATTAAATAATTAATGAAAAATGCTTGGAATCCATTAATTCTCAAGGTTGTTTCGATTAACTAATTTCCAGCTGTTTATAATATTAATAAAAATTATAACGCAATTTAATGTTATTTGTCATTTCTTTCACAATCAAGCAAGTCCTTCTCAAAGTGCTTGTTGTGATATTTTCATCATCATCATCATAAAGTCGTCAGTCCTAAGACTGGTTGAACACGTACCTCCACTCTTTCCTATCTTGAGCCAATCTTCGCATTTCCTTAAAACTAGAAAAACCCACATCCTTAACTATTTAATAATCAGCCACTTCTAATTTTTCGTCTCCTACCTTTATATTCGCTCTTTCTCTACTTTTTCTTCCTTCCTACTTCCCTTGCATACCAGTATTTATTTATTTTCATACAGTACTGATCTGTCAGTATCGCTTCCATTTAATTTAAAGCTATCTCTAGGTCCTCCTTACTAGATGCTAATACTACTATATCATCTGCAAATCTAAGCATACTAATCTTTTGCCCCTGTATATCTATCCCTACAGTTGTACTGTCTTTAATGATGTTGTGGTATATTATGACAAGTATAATGAGAATATACATCACAATATTAGCTATTGAAAACATTACTTAGTTCAGTGCTTCAGAATTTTCACTTTGGTACACAAAAACACTTTCAAAACAAGTTGTAAGGAAACAATAAATACAATAAAATGATTCAGGACACACCAAATAATTTACATACCAAAGCTGCCTTTAGGATACAGATAACTTATAGCCGTTTTTTTAGAATAAATTAACTTAAAATATTTCACACAAAATTCAGGCATTTTTTAATGAAGAAGAAATGAAGAGTAACAGTTATTTTATAGACAATTGTAATCATTTATTCATAGAATTTTAGTTAAAACAAAAACTTTTTCATTTTTCGGGAAAATAAAAGTATTCTTCCCAAAGGATTCAGATATAATCTTTGAATAAACAAATAGAATCCGAATACGTCATTTAGATAACTGTATATCCGGATACTACCCAGTTCCATTTTATTTCACACACTTGGGCGTCATACAAATCTACAAAATATATAAGAAAAATAACGTTTAACATCTGTTGTCTCATCTCCCGACTGATATTGGCTGCTGTGAAAATAATCTCATTTGACGTTTATAAATCAAAATGTGACCATACGTTCGGTTAATTTAGAAATCCCAAAGATTATGACTGGAGCACAGCTCCTTGTGGGTGCAAAACGTGGATGGTGAGCGTGGCGGAATAGAAAAGGTTAGAATCATTCGAAACGTGGTGTTACAGGCGAATTACGAGGATACCTTAGATAGAGAAAGTTAGAAATGTGGAAGTATTAGATAGAGTAGGAGAGCAGAGGGCGCTATGGAACTCAATAGAAAATAGGTAGGATAAGTTAGTAGGGCACCTTCTCCCCATGAAGGAATACTTAGAGATATTATAGAAGCAGAAAAAGGAAGTAAGAGGGGCAGATGTAGATCTAGATTGGATTATTGTTCACAAATAGTTAAGGATGTGGGATGTTCTAGTTTTAGGGAAATGAGAAGGTTAACTCAGGTTATAAAAGAGTGGAGATGCCTGTACAACTAGTCTAACCAGTCTTAGGACTAACGGCCTTATTCTTCCCCTCCCCCCAGTGTAAGCTTCAAGACTTGCGCAGGCCGTAGACCCATCACCACTGATACGATAGGCGTCGGCTATAGGCTCAGGTATCCTAGGTCAAGCCTAACTTCGGGATCGGAACCGGGGGTTGGTGTCAAGACTGGTTACCCGAGGTCTGGACTATCCGCCCATCGGAAACTAGGAAATTTGGATACCATCCATGACCCTTCTTTTTGCCTGAAATCCCAGACGGCAGGGCCGGTGCAGTTTAGGCCCCCGATGGGACCATAAGGCAGAGCGGTGCTCAGATTCTAGCGCCTCAAACACCTCAAGCGCTTTATATTTTATTTTTGAAGAAGAATTAAAGGCGAAACGTCGGCGTCGATTTGATTGAAATAAAATCATTGTACCCCTATTTTGCTTATTATTATATTAATAAATTGTCTTTTCTACACAAAAAGGGAAGAATTAGAAACTTTGATGAAGTTTGGTAGACTTTAAATGTTGATGCTTTTCGTCCACGTTTATCAATCTAAAAACTTGTATAAATCGCTTTATAAAAAACAACAATTTAAAACTTTAAGTCGCAGATTTAATGTATATATGCATACACAACCTACATAGAATATTTTACCTATCAAAACATTATATCAAAAGAACACACACAATGCTCACATAAATCTGGAGGGTTTTTAAAGGAAATCGGGAAAATCTTAGTTCTTATTCTGCCTCTTTTATTCAAAATCTTTTGGATAATGGATTCTGAAAGTCAGAAAAAGGTTCGAAGGAAAACAGTTCCTTTGAAAAGCGCACTTTGTTCAGATATATTTTCAAAAGTATAAAGTCATGATTAAACTTTTAGGAATTGCGTATTTGACTTGTTTACACTCATAAATTATAATATGTCATAAATAAAGATAGTTTGTTGGTGTTTCGTATTTTAATGCCTCAATTACATATTAATATTATACAAATATCGGAATTATAAAACGGTTTTCCTTTTTATACCCATATAAAAAGCCAAGAATAAAAAACCGAAAAGTAATTTACAAAATGGTTTATATGCTTCCATGGGTTCCGTCAATCATATGGTTATTGGTCCACTAACAATTGCTTGATTAAAACACACAAGTTCAAAAGTACCTAGAACAATTTTTTTTGGCTCTTTTAACAAAATCAATTAGAAAGAAGTAACTTCTCTAAAGAATCCTTAGGTGTATTTACGAGAAACGTCATAACACTTCTGCTATTTTTTTTTTATTTTCTAACTATTTTACCTGCGTTTGATTTTGCTTTGTTTTAAATAAACTTTACTTTACTAATGATCCAGGATTTAAAAGTTTTAAGTAATTTTCTTACATCCAGAAGCTTAACACTGCCGTTCTCAGAAAGTCTTTTTGGTCAACATAAGAAATTTAAACGGCACCATCTTTGGAAACGTGAGTTGATAAATATTTTCAAAGATACCTACACAGAAATCTTTAAATTTATGTTAAATAATCGATTGTCACAGCATTTTACTGAAATAGTTGATTTTTAACGAATTAATTTTATAACTTTAGAAGCTCAATGTAAAAGATACTAATTTCTTATCAATTAAATCGCCTAACTGCTATTTCAACGTCTTCTAATAGTAGAGAACAACCAAAATAGTTCAAAACTCCAACGCCACAACACGACACCGTAGTTGTCCGAAGCACTTTTCGGTAACAAGGTTACCTTCTTCAGGGACTGAAGTAATTTTTTTTTAAAGTAGACAATATAATGCACAGAACCTTCAAATTTTGTGCACTAAGTCGGATCGAGATGCGTTTTTCTGCATTCGATTCTTGAAAACGTCTACAAAGTTTGTAAACATAAGAGATGAATTCATCTTCAAAAATGCAGTATTATAAGTGCATTGTAAGAAACGTGATGCCGAATTCCCTCCCGCAGGTAGTTTTGGTTAAAATATAGATAGCCGAGTTCCCTCCCGTTCATATCACCTCCGACAATTAAGTTAACGACTACTTACCGATTTTATTTATCGAAAATANAGAAATACATTATTTTCAATTCAAGTTTTGTTTTATGTTGATATATTGTTAATTTTCCATTTCTTCATTTGAAATCAAGAAGGCGATGAATTGTCCCTTTCTTTTCCTACTTAGTTATTTTATTTCAGATAGAGAGGGCTCAAGTGTTTCGATGACGCTATAGCTAGAGGTCGTTTAGAATCTCGTGGGACATGAAACACTTCGTATTTTAACATAATTTTCACATTGAAAATTATTGTGGTGTCTATAATATATGAATAATATTAAGATTAATATATGATGTGAGGCTGTATTATTTAAACAATTCTTTGACTTAATAGTAGCAATTAGCACTCAAGGTCATCCGCAGCCGTTGGGAGACAATTGATGTGTAATTAGGAGGGAATTCGATATACCGAAAAATTTAACCATAATTAAAAACAGGTATATGGTAGGGAACTAGGTATTATCTGTAATAAAAGCTCGGTCAGTAAACCGCATCTCGATCCGACTTACTACACAATAGTTCGAAGGTTTGGCCTATTTTTGTGCTTTATTTCCCCAACTATAATTGAAGTTCAGTCAGCAGGTAATAAAGAATAACTTTACACAAGTATTTGACCCCAGATGAAGCAATAGACCGTATTATTGCCTTTTTACCTGTTGACCTGAACACTCACCAAATGTCTGCAAAAGTTCCGAAAGTAGGGCAAATGGTTCCAATTGTTTTCCAAAAGGATATTTAGCAAGCTTTGGAGTCCTATTTAACAGAAAAGTAAGTAATTCATTCTTTCAATAAAACTACAGTATAAAGTTCCCTAAAACCAAACAAACCTTAACATAGAAATAACTGTAAGTATATCTACCTCTCCGCATTGTATGTAATTTGTGCAATTACTAAAAACGTAAACAATTTTACTCGTCTCTACTAAAGTAGGGGCTTAATTAGTAAAGTGAAATTAATTTTCAACTGTACTACAGTGGCTACATTTCGTTGACTATTAATTATAAAGCATACGCCGTTTTAATATGAAATTAAAGCGGAGAGGTCAAACACCAAAAGGATTATTTCAGTGAAGTTTTCATTCAGATAATGATATCTAAAAATAACTCTATCATGACTAGCATGTTATTTGAATATAATTCTACCTACTGATTCAAATGATAAGTATTTGCTGGGATAGCTAGGCTGCTATAACAAAAAACAAAATTAAAATCAACTTCAATTAAATATGAAATCTAGTTTACTGTCGTCTGCCTGAAATTCAGAACGAACTGAGAAAATTCTGATACACCGATTGTAAATTTTAAGAATTATAAGACTTTCCATGCATTCTAGTCTCACTTTGACATCTTATTGTTGAAGACTATTTTCATTACTCATTACTTCTATTAAACATACTTTAGCTACCTATCATTTTCAATACCTAACATATCCTTGACGAATTTACAAGTTTCCTCTCTCTTGCAACGCTAATTATGCCTAAATCATTTCTCCAAACATAAGTTGTTATACTTCCTGCCACCCCTAACGCCATTTTGCGATAAATTGCTTGAAGCTTACTAAGATGTCCTAGTATAGGTACTTCAGAACTGGGTTTGGGATATTGGTAAAATATATCTAATTATCGAATACGGAAAACAACAAGGAAAAATGAAAATCAACTTTAATCAAATATGAAATGGAGTTTACTGTAGTCTGCCTAAAATTTTAAGAGTTGTAAGACTTTCCATGCAATCTAGTGTCATTTTGACATCTTATTGTTGAAGACTATTCTCATTACTCATTACTTCTATTAAACATACTTTGGCCACCTATCATTTTCAATGCCTAACATATCCTTGACGAATTTACAAGCTTCCTCTCTCTTGCTGTAAATTCAACTCTAATTACGCCTAAATCATTTCTCCAAACATAACTTATATATTTCTTGCCACCCCTAACGCCATTTTGCAATAAATTGCTTGAAGCTTATTTAAATGTCCTGGTTTACTTCAGAACTGGGTTTTAGAAAATCCTGATTTACAATCGGTGTAAATTTTAACAAACTTTTATTTCACTCGCCCAACTTTGAGTTTTTCGGATGTCAAACTTGAGTTTAAAGTCCTAATGTATAACACATGGGCAATTTATTTTTTAGATATATAAATGATGAGATAGAAATACATTATTTTCAATTCAAGTTTTGTTTTATGTTGATATATTGTTAATTTTCCATTTCTTCATTTGAAATCAAGAAGGCGATGAATTGTCCCTTTCTTTTCCTACTTAGTTATTTTATTTCAGATAGAGAGGGCTCAAGTGTTTCGATGACGCTATAGCTAGAGGTCGTTTAGAATCTCGTGGGACATGACCTCGAGTTGCGCAATGACAAAACAATCGAATCAATATTTTTGAAATGTACAATATGAATGCAATAATGTCTGTCCCTCACGCATTTCTCCACCCAGAACATTTTAGAATGTTTCTACGTACGGAGGAATCCCTGTACCTTCTATTTATATATTTCGTTATTACCCACATGTAAGTTCCAATCAATATCATAACCCACGAATGCTAAAGCTCTAGTACGTTTTGAATTTACTAAACTATAAATTACTTACCTTAATGTAAATACACTACACCTCTAAAAGCAGCATTAATATCTACCTATTGTGAATAACCTTACATGGCAAAGGTCGGAATGTTGATGTCAGAAGAAATTGAGGTTAATTTGAATTAAGGGAGCTACTATCTTCTAATGGTATAAATTACTCCTACCAACTATCTCAATGCCATTATCAATATCAAACATTGAAGTACTTAATATCGATAGATAGCTAGTAAATCTTAAAAATTCATTTTATTTCAATTTAGCGTCCCTACTGTGCTGCCGTAAGCCAAATTTTTCATTCCCATTTGTCAGCGCTAACATGTTTTGGCCTAATCCCGATATTCTTCTTTCACCGTTTCCAATTCCGAGATATTACCTACGACACTTCTACTTCTTCCATCAATATACACATATGTATATTCCTGAGAAACTCTAGGTGTATATCTTTAAGTTCCGTACTTCAAAAAGAGAAAAAACACAGCGTTATACAGGATGATTCTCGAACTTTTCCCGCCACTGAAGGAGTGTGTTGTGGAGGTTATTTTAAGCAAAAAAACTCATGTTATAATGGTTCCGATTCTCAAAAATGAGCGAGAATTATAAATTTTACGTTCAATTTAGCAGAGACGGCGTAAATATTTCGCACCTTTGGTTTGATCTGAATTTAAATGGTACTGTTGAAGCCAATTGGAGGGTGTTCCTTTTGGGATCTCTAGTCTCGAATCAATTCAAATGTCGTCCTGCAAATTCAAGCTTGACATGACGATTTCTTTCTGAGACGAAAGATTTCTTTGCTGAACGTCTGCTGTTGACTTTCGTTTCAATTAATTTTCGTTGAAAAGTCTTTCTTCTAATTCAGGAATTTCAGGGATTAGTCTTGGTCCTGGCATTTACGGATTTCTCTAAGAAATCCTTTTGATTCTCCTTTCCATCCAAAACGTATAGTGTTTGTAGGCCGTCCTCATTTTGGTATTTTTTTCTGCATGCCTTGTCACTTTAACATTAAATTATCATAAACACACAATGTATTTCGTTAGAGAATCTGCATGGTATCTTTTCTTCTAAAAAGATGCTTACTATCATTGTTTTAGCTTTATACGAATTAGTTTACTTCTTGGCGTATTTATTTCTGTTAAAAATAGTCACTAAGCTTAATTAACACACAAATACTTTTTTAAACATACGGTGGATTTCGTGTATAATGACAATAAAGGGAAGGAAAATATCCGGAAGTCGTTACAGTCAAAGGTAAATAGATAGAGGCATGTATGTACAGTTTTCTTTTGAATTCGGAATAATCGACAACCATTTGATTGAGTCATTTATTTTTGAGAACCGCTTTAATTTGAAAGTCATCCAACAGGATGGTGCACTTTCGCACTCTTTGCGATTAATGAGCACCCATCTCAATCACCTAGGCACTGGATAGGTCACAGTGGACCAATTAATTGGCCCGCTAGGTCTCCGGACTTGACGCCGATGTCAAAGCACGCGGCTAATGATATGAAGTTTGTGGCGGACATTTTGAAAATTTATTATGAAATGTATAAAGTGTTTGTTGTTGTATTCGTAATTATCTGTTTTGTAAATTATACTGAGTTTAAATATTTTCGAAAATAAAGACGTGAAATTTATAATTCGTCATAACTCGCTTATTTTTGAAAGTCGGACCATCATCACCCTGTATATATTGATGATGTTATGCTAGATTGTTGCAAATATTGAATACTGAATATCTTTAACAGTTTATGAATCTTTAATTTTTGACTTTAGCTCCAAATTAACCCCTAAAAGTTCCCTAACATTGGTATTTTCGAAATCCATTTCGGCCATTCTGAAGTGTCACTTTCACAGCAATGATGTCTAGTCAAAATTTGATCGACCTAATAAAACAATCAGAACACAAGAAACTGTGTTTAACCATTANTTTGATATGAAAAAATGTATTTTTTTAATTATTATATATGCAAAAGTAAGGCAACTGCTTCGGTAAAATGTATATGGATATAAAATCCAAATGATCTATAATCCTAGCTAGCTACCACCATGGTTGTAGCGATCTTATTGCTACAACTCCGTTAGTACAAAACTGATGTGGTTATAGCGACTTCGGATGTCACGCCGAGTTCGGTTGTAGCGACCGTTTTTGTTGAATCATTTGTAACAAATTCCTAGAAATCCCATGCCACCAAAGACATAAAGAGCCTTCTTATCTTTTGTTTACATCCACACAGATTATCAGCAACTGTGGTGACCTTTATCAAGGTAGGTAGGCGTAGGAAGCGAAGTTACATTTACGGTTCAGTTACAAAGTGATATTCTGAGTAGCAACTGTTTCGTAAACTTTTGAATAAATATGGCTCCCAGACGCATATTCACTGCTAAACAAAGGGCGGAAAACATTTCAAATTGAAAATTCAAAAGAAAACTGTACATACATGCCTGTCTCCTTATCTTTGACTATAACGACATGCGGATATTTTCCTTCCCTTTATAGTCATTATACCCGAAATCCACCGTATGTTTAAAAAAATTTTTGTGTGTTAATTAAGCTTAGTGACTATTTTTAACAGAAATAAATACGCCAAGAAGTAAACTAATTCGTATAAAGCTAAAACAATGATAGTAAATATCTTTTTAGAAGAAAAGACACCATGCAGATTCTCTACCGAAATACATTGCGTGTTCATGATAATTTAATGTTAAAGTGGCAAGGCATGCAGAAAAAAATACCAAAATGAGGACGGCCTACAAACACTATACGTTTTGGATGGAAAGGTGAATCAAAAGGATTTCTTAGAGAAATCCGTAAATGCCAAGACCAAGACTAATCGCTGAAATTCCTGAATTAGAAGAAAGACTTTTCAACGAAAATTAATTGAAACGAAAGTCAACAGCAGACGTTCAGCAAGGAAATCTTTCGTCTCAGAAAGAAATCGTCGTGTCAGGCTTGAATTTACAGGACGACATTTGAATTGATTCGAGACTAGAGATCCCAAAAGCAACACCCTCCGATTGGCTTCAAAATTTTACCACACACTAACACACTTCTTTATAGATTTAGATAATGATACTTAAAAGTATTTTTGACTACTCGAATATCAGACTGTAGATTATACATATATAAGTTAAATGTCTTTACACAACAGGGAAAAACTAACTTTTTTATCTCTTCCGGTTTGAGTAGCCAAAAATCCTTTTAGGTATTAACATTTAATCCAGCGGTTTGCAAATGGTGTTTCGAGAAACCTTATAGTGTTCCATGGAAGGGTCACAGGGGTTCCGCGAGATACGGCCCTTTCTGTCCTAATAAAACTATACAAAATTCTGAGAAAAGCAACCATTTTAGGACTGACGACCTTATGATGATGATGAACAGAGATGTAATTTACTTGAAATACATACATTTAAAATACAAAATAAAAAATAGCTATTTTTATATTGCATTTAAATACTTTTTTGAGAAAAGCATTTTGTATTTTATTTAAAATTCTTTTCCAAACGTGTATTTTCTATTTGTAAAATGAAAAATACATGTTGCCGCTAAAAGTTTTGCTAATATCACCGATCAAACGTTATATAAAATGATGAATGAAAGTTGCCCGCATTGACCATTGAAGGTATTAAAAGCTTAAAAAGGGAACAAAGAGATATTTCATGTACGTCTTCTAATTCCTTCACTGAAGAGAGTCCAAAAAATTCTAAACTCCTTGGAAATGGATAATGTAAACTACTAGATCGATATTCTTTTTCGGGTTTAATGTCATGGTGCATAGAATTTTGAAGTTTCAAATTGATGTCAAGGCCTGCCAAATCACCACTTATCGTATCTTAGCAAGGAACTACGAAATTCTATGAATTACGACAAAACAACCCGTAAAACAATTGATTGATGAATTGA
This sequence comes from Agrilus planipennis, assembly GCF_000699045.2. Taxonomy (NCBI): domain Eukaryota; kingdom Metazoa; phylum Arthropoda; class Insecta; order Coleoptera; family Buprestidae; genus Agrilus; species Agrilus planipennis. The sequence goes on along the minus strand of NW_020439320.1, from coordinate 588,556 downwards.
TATACGCTAGCTGTGTAAAACAAGGTATTGTGGTGCGCTAATCACTACATAGTATAAAACAAAGTCGCTTTCCCGCTGTCTGTCCCTATGTATGCTTAAATCTTTAAAACTACGCAACGGATTTTGATGCGGTTTTTTTTTTAAAGATAGAGTGATTGAAGAGGAAGGTTTATATGTAGAATACATGCATAATATAGTAGGGAAATACTGATAATTTCAGAGGTTTCTAATGTGATGTCGTAAATAAACACATTTTTTGCGCTTACATTGCAAACGCTGACTCAACCCTACGAAATAGATCAAAATAATGTACTACAATATTGTACATCTTAAAAGGGTCTACAAAAAAGTCCGCGATGGTATATGTCTATCTCTTAGGGATAACCCACAATAACCATATTTTATCCTTTACTTTTTATGAGAAATAATGACTTATTTACGAAGCGATTGTAGGCAATACAACATTAATTCTTATCCAATTAAGTACTTTTAAATACATTGTGCATTTAATATAGCTCAATATGACCTTACAGCATGTAATTTAAATGAATATTTTCGAAGATATTACAGACTTAAAATGCAGGGACATAGCGGTTGCGCCGGTACCGGCCGGGAGGCCAATTTGTATTGTCTAAAGACGTTCTGTAGTATATTTAGTATGTTCAGGGAGTATCTTTTGAAGATTTCCCCTTCTCGATAATAATCTAAACAAAACAAAAATATATTTAGTATCAGCATTGCACCCGTGCGAAGCTGGGGCGAGTCGCTAGTAAATGCATACAATCCAAAATTCTTAGTAAACGATTCGAAAAACTTCACTTATTAGATGAACCCTGAAGAAGCTACGGATTCCATTTCGTTCTCTTATTACAATGTGTAAAAGATCAGAAACAAAATGGGGTTGTTAATGTTTCGATATAAAATGACTGATGTTGATTATACATCAAATTATTTTTTTGGAACCCTATTTTGGCTTTGATCTTTCACACTAAACAAACTATTTTGACATCAGTGTCTTTTTTCCAATTAAAACGGTGACAAAGGTACATAAGGAAGCATATAGAAGAATTATTTGTTGCTGAACTGAAGAAACGTATGTCATAAAGATAGAAAAACTATATCTCAATAACAGAAAAATACGAATCATATTCAACCTTCGCAGCTGGTGATATAGTGCAAGTCTAGAAAAGCTGAAAATTAAATACTTAGATGCTATAAAAAAGTATTTATTTGAAAAAAGTATTTTGGAAATACGTATTTTGCATTTTGTATTTTACATTTTAAATAACAAATCAAAAAAGTATTTACGTTTTGTATTTAAATACTTTCCATTCTGCACATCTCTGATGATGATGATGATTTATATGTCATTCATCTGAATTTCAGCTTCATTAATTTTATGACTAATCTTGTGGTGCATTAAATAGTATGCTCAAAATCACAATTTGGGATCATTTTAACAAAAATTTGTGAAGTAAATATTCCCAAATGCTTCTGCCTCGTATTAACATGTATTTTTCAATTTTAATTAGGTTTCTCATTCTGTTTTGTTCTATAATACTCATAACTAATATGTAGTGCTTTTTGTATTCGTGAAAACGCCTCGTTTGTATTTAATTTTAACTGCGGTTTAGTTTCATTACTTTACACTGTTACGATATTACGTGAGTGTAACAAAGGGACGTCTTTCAGTTCCGTAATTCAATGTAGTAAGTAATACCTTGAATAAAGCATAGGCGCAAACATCCATGTACACCTACACAAGCATTCATTTAGTTAATCACATAACTTGCCAATTGTGCATTTTAAAAGCTGTTCAAAGAACTTTTCCGTTTATTAGTCAAATAATAGTCGAAGGTTAACAAAGGTTTAAAGACGGTAAAGGTTTTATATGTGTAATTAATGCTATTGCAGGTGCAACTTGAGTATAATAAAAAAAGTTATCACAAAAACAGTATTTTAGCCTGTTTTGTGAGTGTGGAAATTTTTCATTGATTTGCCTAAATAATACTTCACGAGGAATGTATTATTAAAAACAAAAATGGGAGTCGATAATAAAAAGGGTTTCAGAAGTATACCAATTAGGGAACGCAATACCGAGATACCGAGATCTCGAAATAAAAAATGCGGGATCCCGTATGTAACACGCGGGAGTAATCCTGCTCGTAAATTGAGCAGGATTCCACTATATTTGCGGAATTGAAGAAAAAATTGATTGCCGGCGAAGTGTGGGGTAATTGTAGAAAGACGAATTTCACTGTGTACTACAGGATTTGGATAATGGTACGAGGGACAAATTCCTTGCCCGAAATAGCTTACAATTTTTTCCAGTTTCAACTTTTTTTTGTTCATTAATGACGATTATTCTTAGTAGTCTGCAATATCTGGAATCGTTTGGCTGACGAAACAATTGATTTCTTTAACTAATTTTTTGTGCAGTTATTTTCAAAATAATCTATATTTTTATAAAAATGAATGTTTCTTTCTTATAGAATCGTAAACTATGCATTTGATCATGTGATGATCTTTAGTAAAATTGTTGTGCATGAGCCAAAGAAGGTTTCTGAGTTGGTAGGACCAATTTTCGACAGGAAAAACAAGACATATTGTGTATCCCACAGCACTTCAATAAATATCGAATTGAAACGAAACGCTGCAATGTCACATATATATATATACCAATACAAAGTAACTGAAGCCTAACTAGAAAGCACTTGAATGTACAGAAATTATTATCATAAGGTCATCACTCCTAAGACTAGTTGGACACGCACCTCCACTCCTTCCTATCCTGAGCTCTAAAACTAAAACAACCCACATCCTTAACTATTTGCGAACAGTAATCTAATCTAGGTCTACCTCTACTCCTCATAACTCCTGTTTCTGCTTCTAATATGTCTCTGACAAGACCTTCATGCCTAAGAAGGTGTCCTAGCAACCTATCTCGCTTATTTTTTATTGACTTCCATAGAGTCCTCTGTTCTCCTATTCTTTCTAATACCTCTATGTATAGAAGTAAGAAGTGCAAAAAGGCGATAAGCGGTACTGGGAGAATATGTACCACGGTGGATTTCTCCCATCATTATAACACTGAATTTCTATACTTTTGCACCAAGAGTAGATACCTTCCTTGTGGTGACGGTAGCGTAACGAATATTTTAGTTTAACTTTATTTATAAAAGCAAGTTTTTTATATAAAAAATTCATTTCATACAATGACATAGTATGTACGAACCTAGAATCGTATCGCTAGACCTAACTATTACTTAGAAGGGATACAGGAAAAAACTGTTACATCATTCACTCAGGTTTGACTCTTGAATTTTAACAAAAAGCTCATTGAAAAAAGACAATTACAGCTTTTCCCGAATTTTTCGATCAACATTTTTCAATTTCTTTCCTTAAAAAACACTTATTCAGATAATTACAATTAGTTCAAATTAGTTTATTAGTTTTTTTTAATTTTTATTTACATAAGATAAATGGCTTTAGAAATATAATGACAATTTTAATATAAAAAAACAGAAGCTAATCAAGAAACAGTAAACTAGCAATAACTATATATAAGGTTTTAGCCCACACTATAATTTTAAGCTGTCATGACCACAGATAAAATCAAGTGAATGTCTGTCACCAATAACAGTCATCAACTAGAAATTTTTTGTTTTAATTCTTGGCTGATACGATAAATGAAACGTGTGTTTTAAGTATCGGGTCAAACGAAATAATTTGACATAAAAAATTTGTTTATTTTCTTTAGAAATGATAATTTTATTTTTTACATATTTTTTCTGTTTCGGACTTGATTCCAATTTAGCCATTTAGGGCAATGATGTGCTACTGGGCTCTTAATTTATTTATTTTATCATAAAACACTTTTTTAACATTTTCAAGTTGACCTCATGAAACAAGACTTGTTTCCTTCGATTTTTTTATATCCATTTTTTAATTTTAATCTTTTCTCGGAAAAGTGAATTAATTTATTCTACCGAAATTGCTTTTATTTTTTAATTTTTCGACAATAAAAACCAATTTCTTTTATTCAAATTAAATTCAAACCTCCAATGTTGTAATGGCATTAAAATGTAATTTATGACAGCGCATGATAGATAGTCGAGAAGTAAATGAATATATAAATTCTCTCGGCGCTCGTCAATGTACTGACCTACTTCACTATGTATCTACTTCACTCGTTTTATCATTAAAACTGAAGGGCTAGATACTTCATCAAAGTGCAACAGGTAAAGAAATATATAGTAATTTAAATAAAACCTTTGGAAAGACACAAAGCCCGAAACTCACCTCTTTGTAGTATCACCGATAAACGATCTGACTTTTTGTTTTCCAAACTCGATCCTCCTTATCAGATAACACCGTAAATGATACGCTATGAGAGCTGGCTTTGTTTGTCTTCTTTTTTCCTCGACGTAAACTCTAGTTTTAACATTCACAGTTCACATAATGTGGCATGTTGACGACATATATTAAAGTTAATATTATTATGCTGGAATCTTTACGAAAGTCTGTAGGTATTTAATATTACGTGTGTGTGCTTGTTTCGAAAGGACATAGTACAACTTGTAGTCGTTCTAGAAGCAAGCGCGACGCATATTTTCGACGCTGGATGAAAGTGCGTCGGTGCGCGGAATTACTAGTGTATCGGCGTCTCCGTTCTCTCTATCCTTTGGATCGACCCGCGGAAAGCTGCGCCTAGGATTTTAGGGCATGTTTTATAAACATGCAACCGTCACGAATTACCACTAGCAATTAACAACAACAATCCTTTTAGTCTCATCAGAATAATTACAGGAAGTTAACCAAATTACAAGCAACCCTAGTAGGTAGTAGTAGGTACAACCTACGACACGATCTCTTGAAATAAAAATTTACTCCTACTTTTCGGATTTTCTGCTTTTATGTGTACTACAGATTCTCTCGTTTTTATTACTTCACAAAAAAACGAATACCCAAACAAACACTTTTTGAATTTTAGTATGAGAGGACATTATACGATGTATTTACTACAGGGCAAGCCACTATAAGGTCCAATCGGACTGTAATATACGAACAATTCAATAAAGAAAAATTGTTTCAAATAAATTTTATATTGGAAAAAGCATTTGAATCAGCGACACTGATCGTTATCTTTTGAGAGTATGGGTCGGTGCTACCGACTCCCAACACACAGGGCCACTGACCACATTATTTAACGATGTGCCCACTTTTCTACATTAACTTTTGTGAGAATTGTTAGGAAATTAGCAGCTGATTATACAATTCTGCGATAAGTCAAAGCAAAATCGAAAAACAACGGTAAGGACAACTAATAACGCAATAGCAGTAGTTATATTGCATAAAGATTTTAGGAAATCGCAATATTCATTTCATCATCATTTTTTGAAAATACTTCACGTAGGTTGTAAAACATTTATCTGAAATATTGAAAAACTGTCAGGACTGTACGTATATTACAGATAGTTTCGGCTTTAGTGATTAACTCCATCATATATTATTTTCCAACTGAGATTTTTAATGTAGGTATTCGAAATACTGATATTTAATAATAGTAGTAAAAGCGTTCGAAATGTGGTGTTACAAGCGTTTGATGGAGGATACCGTGGATAGAGAAGATTAGAAATGAAGGGGTATTAGAAAGAATACGAGAACAGAGAACAAGGAGGAAGTCGATAAGAAATAGATGAGATAGGTTGGTAAGGCACCTTCTCAGTCAGAGACATATTAGAGGCAGAAACAGGAGTTAAGAGGAGTAGAGGTAGACCTAGCTTAGATAGATGTTCGCAAATAGTTAAAGATGTGTGTTGTTGTAGTTTTGGGCAAATGCGAAGATTAACCAGGCTTAGGACATACGACCTTTTGATGATGAAACATATTAGAATTAATTATTAAACTAAACTATACGCAATTAAATTAATAGTTAGAAACAAAGGCTGTGTATAGCTCAGCATTTTCTTATACTAGAGACAGAATAATTACACATAAAAATAAGGTTAATTTATGCGGATATTTCAAAAAACTATGTTAATCGTTTTGCCTCATTAAATGTTATTAATAATACGTTACTAACATTAAATTCAAAAGCAATTTAGAATCATATAGGTATTTATACAAACATGTACAAACCTAAAAAGACAAGTTGCTAAAAAGCGGCATTAACCAGTTCTTTATTATTTTGTAAAAACTGTGATGGGGCTTACACAGGGCAGAGTGAAAGGCTCTTGGCTTTAGAATAAAAGAGCATATATCAACAGTGTCCACAAAAAGTTAAAACATCGTATTTTCAGAACACTGTATCAATTCAGACCATAATTTCAATAAAAAAAAAATACCAAAACGAATAGTAGAAAATTATTTTTGCTGCAAAATCCAGAGATCAAAAAAGCCCCACTTAACAACAAGAATTTGGTGAACAAGCAACTGGAAATCATAACTCCAAATGTGCTCTCCTTAATGGCCTCAGACCGAAGAAATTGTCGAGTTTTGACTTAATAAACTGGGGAAACATGCCATTTGTTTTTATTTGCTGAACGCTGATTGAGATTGAATGGGAAGGAAAGTTATAAAAGCTATATTATTGTGGATAGGCGCAAAGATTTGGAAAAATCACACTAGGTCACATTATACGGTAGGAAATCAAAATAGAAACAGTAAACTTTAAACAGATAATAGATCACTGAAAAGTGATCAATAAACAAGAATGGAAATAAACGAGATGCAAAAGTAATGACATAAGATAGTCTATGAAGAAGAAAGACTACGAAAACAGTTAAATATGTAGGTTAGGATAAACTGATAAGGTTTCGTTAGGAACAGGCAATACTCACTAAGTAAGTCTTGTCGTGATCATGCTTTTGTTTACAAGAAAACAACTGCAAAAGAATTTATTAATCCGTTTAGCTCGATAAAAAACCGAGAATAACAGTGAGTTTGAGAGAAATTGACAAAACAGCCATGTTAGAATCGAGTAATTGAAGCATCTCAGGTTTTAAATACACAATAACAAATGCAACCACAAAAATATTGTAGAAAGCACTGCAGAAAAAGCGGAATTAAAAAACATTCCCGTGAATCTCATCTTAAAGTAGAGCATCAACTGAACAATAAAATAATTCATGTATTATAATGTTTTCTTCCTTTTAAAAGGAAACAATACAAAAAAAGATAATTGACAAAGGACTTAAAAATCGTTATAAATTTCCTTTTAAAGTATTTGTGAAATTTATATTCGACAGCCGAATTTTCACGAAACTCTACAATCGATCAGTGGAAATTGTTGTGGTTGATTGACGTAGGTATTTAATTCGATTAAAGATCTGTAGAGGCAGCATGTACTGGGTCGAGACTTCTGAGAGAAAGGAACAAAACAACAATAAAATTAAGTACCTAGCAGAAGCATCAAAGATTCAAAACACGTTGTAGATAATACAGCATTATCTTAAAAATATCTCACGATCAGAGAATACGAAAGAGATAAAATAGAAAATGAAAAATTCTCATAAAAATTATCCCAAAGATTCGTCCATTAGCTTATAAAAGAATTTTATATTTAAATTATCATTCCTTTACGACAGAAACAATAAACTACTCTTTCAATAAAAGTAAAAATGTGGAACAAAATTAACAGACGATTTAAAAGCCTTTCTAACTCGTTTTGGCCTTTCGGCATCAAACGCTAATGTGAAATTTTGTATTCGACAGCTGATGGATATTCACAAAATTTCGGTCGACTGAAGTTATTACATACGGAAAATGATTTAATGACGTAGGTATCTAATTCAATGACAAATTTAATGAAGACTAATTTGAAATTAAAAAAATAGGTTGTCTGGTAAATTTGAATTAAGGGAGCTACTATCTTCTAATGGTATAAATTACTCCTACCAACTATCTCAATGCCATTATCAATATCAAACATTGAAGTACTTAATATCGATAGATAGCTAGTAAATCTTGAAAACTAATTTTATTTCAATTTAGCGTCCCTAACTTTGGTGCCGTAAGCCAAATTTTTCTTTCCCATTTGTCAGTGCTAACATGTTTTGGCCTAATCCCGATATTCTTCTTTCACCGTTTCCAATCCCGAAATATTACCTACGACACTTCTACTTCTTCCATCAATATACACATATGTGTACAACTCTAGGTGTATATCTTTAAGTTCCGTACCTCAAAAAGAGAAAAAACCGCAGGGTTATACAGGATGATTCTCTAAGTTTTCCCTCCACTGAAGGAGTGTGTTGTGGAGGTTATTTTAAGCAAAAAATCGGTTGTCTGTAAAGTCGGTTTACTGACGATAGTTGAACGTGACAACGTCATAAGAAAATACTGATGGAATGGTTTCATTTTTCAAAAGAAAATTTTAATTTTATTTGTTTGATAGAAATTTTGTATGGATATAGAGAAGGAGGTAAATGGAAATGTATTATTGTATAGCAGCTGTCCACAAGAACGCATCGCTCACTCATGTAGGAGAGAGACAGATGTCGAACGCTGCCGAACGCGGAGGCCGATTGTGCCTCTTTGTCGCTCGTTCCGCGCTCTCGCTTGCACTTCAAGCCTTAAATGGAACGCCTCAGAGCGAGGTAACGCCGCATGAGTCATGTTTTTTCGTGCGTGCAGCCGTCTCCAGCGAATTATAAGACGTTGTCACGTTAAAAAAACAAATAAATAAAGCGAAATATCTGTTAGGGTTTAATAACCACTTAATATTTCAAGCTTTCTTAGACTTTCTGCCCTTAATGAAGACTTCTTATTGTCCATGTTTCATTGAGACGCACGAACGACATCTTTAAAACCTCTTTTTTTTGTAGAGTAACCGATAAATCTGCTAATGATATCCATGCAAGTCGAAGAGACACCGAGAGGTCTTGATCAACGACGGTTAAAAAGCCCTAAAACTATCAATTTATTACAATACATAAATTTAACATTAATTAATCTCTAAAATTGTCGTTTTTATTATAAACGTATTGTAAGAATATAAAGATTTTAATGAGAATGGCACTTTTACCTTTTGTTTTACTTTATTTATGAATACTCCTATACCTTTTTTAATGTCGGATTTAAGGGTAAGCCGTAATAAACGTTACGGCTGGTGACGGCAGCAGCGTAGGGGTGGGTAAAATGTTAGTTCATCCCAATCATTTACGGGTCGATTTCTACTAACAAAACTGTAGGGAAATTACTGCATATTTTTTTGACGAACTAGCATCTTATTTGTAATATTTTTAAAAAAATGTAATTATTGACAATTTTTATTTAAAATGATTGAACTTTGTCGTGTTTGATTGGATTTTTAATTTTTTCAGTTTTATTTTACAAATTTCTTTCCTTATGCATTATAGCGTCACCAAATCTATTTTTTGTTTCAAACATCCGAAAGTTTAAAAGTTGATGATTAAATATTTTTAATTCTTCCCCTAATACCAACGGAAAGGACCATTCAAACAACTTAAAGGGATCGGAAGTGTTTTATTTATCAATAATCAAAACCGACGTTTCTCTTTAATGTAAAATTTCCTCAGGGTAGATTGTAAGGTCACTTGTATGATAATTTAGAGTTGCAGAAAAGGTGAAAGGTGCAAAAAAACCATTGTAAATCATCCAAGCTTAAATAAATCCAGTTAATAATGAGCGTGAAAATTGAAATTAAAATAACATAGACAATCACAATTAAAATAATAAATTAATAATAACTTAGCGAATTAAAAACCACATGGTAACAAAAAGACAACACAATTAAAAACTGATGATTAAATTCAATTGCAATTTATTTTTTGTTGATATATTTATTGTAATGTAAGATTCTCAAATAATTTCAAATACCTATTACAATCGAACAAATAAAACTTTATGGTGCAATTTTTAGATCGGCAAACTTCGTTTAATAATAGATACAATATAAATTATTTGTAGTCCAATGATTATTAATTGGAATATTATTATTCAAGATCTCATTAAATTTTTGTGAGTTGTCAAAAACGTCAAATTAGTTTGCGATTTAAATTTTCGTTTTTTTTTACTTTTCGGGTCTAAATTATTGTTAAAAAGCCCAAAATGCGGTTCCCGTATATAATAAATCAAAATACCAATATAGAATACACTCCGTCTCCGCAGAGTTTGGAACTTTTAACCGAGATTGGAAAGAAAATAATATCTGAAGATTTCCACTGGAATGACGAATTTTGTCCCACTCTAGTTGATTTTTGTGTAAAAGCAATCTGCGGTTTTTTTAAAGACCATCCACTATTGAATCAGTTACCATGTCAAGATAGACACCATCTGTTAGAACTATTACCGACCGATTTACCTTTGGAATTAGTTGTTCCTCTTATTGACGTAAGTTGTAGTTACCTACATATTCTGGGATAGGAGGGAGGTACTAATAAATTTTCAATATAGAAATTTTCAGTTTTCGCTTGGAATTCAGATTGGGACTATAAAAGTGATACTTCCCCAATTTGTGAATTAATACAGAGGTCTATATGTCGTCACGGACATTTTTACATGCTCTTTTAAACCTTAAAACTTTTCTTTGTCTTTTATTATCATTAAGACAATGCTTTCGTCGACTTCGACTTACGTTTAAAAGTAGTCTCCACGAAAGCCTGTTTTATTTTAAAATGGAATAATATATGTCCTATATCTGCCCTGAAGATTCATTCTAAATATTGCTTGAGTTGCCTGTAACGAACGTTGCATTGTAGCGCGCTCACGGCCCAAGCGATCCCCACTATGAGACATCCGTTGCATGATTACGTTACATAGCAACTCGCATGAAACGAACTTACTTTACCGTGCGTAAAGAAGTTTTACTTCAAAAATCGAAAGTATATGTTATTAAAAGTGTATGCTTGGAGTACGGCTCTGTATAGGTACAAATACTAAACGTGGAAGATAGAAACGTTTGAGATGTGGTTTATTTATGTAGGACGATGAAAATACAGTGGAAAGGAAGGGTTAGAAATGAGAAGGTACTTAATATAAAGTAGAAAAAAAGCAAGGAAAAAGGATATAGAACGCCTTCTAAGACGCATGAAGATTTCGTTAGGGACACATGAAAGGAAAACCTAGATTAGATTACTGTTCGGAAATAATTTGGGATATGGGATGTTCTAGTTTTTGGGAATGCTTTGACCAAGGTTAAAAGGAAAAAGAGACAATTAGTCCTAAATAAAGAAAAAGAAGAAGAAAAAGAAAAAGAGCGTTTTTGGACCCTATTCACATTTTGAATTCCATAAAGAAAGCCGTGTTCCCACTAATTTTTTTTTTATTTATCCGACTTAGTTAAGTATGTAGAATATTCTAGTATAGGGAAATGCGAAAATTGGCTCAGGATTGGAAAGAGTGGAGGTGCGTGTCCAACCAGTCTCAGGATGAATGACTTTATAATGATGATGATTATCTCACTGCGTGGAGAGGTGTGTCTGCAATCTCCTAAAATGCAACATTCAATCAACCTTAAACTAAATTACGGTGTAGTTGTCATTTAACTAGAAAAACAGTTATCAAATTTTTCGTAACGATGTTTGGTTAGTGCAGATTACTTCAGATTAAACACTTTCTAATAACTATTACTATAATAAAATAAAATACTCCTTTAACCAAAATAAAACAATAGCGAAAATTATAATTAATAAGAGATTTGAACGTATTTATAAATTCTTTCGAAATATCTCTCAAAGGCTAAGGTGAAATTTATAATTATTGACCGAATTTTCGTGGAACTATCCATCTTCAATTTCAATTATCACACAAGGAAAATAATTTATTTTGTGTTTAATTCAGTGAAAGATCTCAAGAGGCAGTATGTACCGGGTCAAAACTTCTGAGATGATGGGATATAAATGTAGCCAAACAACAAGAACGGGTGGGACATCAATGATTCTGAAGACATTCCAGCAAATAAGTAAATTCAGTTTCAAAAATATTGTAAAGCACGAACAACAGCAAATGTACTATGAAATTCGATAAAACCCATCTTGAAGTAAATCATTCATTTACTAACAAAATAATTTAAAGTTTAAGTGTTTTTGCCTTAAAATGGAAACAATAAAGTACTCTTTTAATGAAAGTAAAGCAGTAGTGGAAAAAAATTAATGGAAGATCTGAAAGTCGTTATGATGTTATTCATTACCTAAATATCAATGTAAAATTTATATTATTGATCAACCAAATCCTTACAAAACCTCGACTTTGAAACGATTAAAGATCTCACGAGGGACAAAACTTTAATGATATTTGGGAGATCAAATATTATAAATACAGCAAATACAGCTTCAAAAATATAATATAAAAAGTGCAGCGTCACCAAATCTATTTTTTGTTTCAAACATCCGAAAGTTTAAAAGTTGATGATTAAATATTTTTAATTCTTCCCCTAATACCAACGGAAAGGACCATTCAAACAACTTAAAGGGATCGGAAGTGTTTTATTTATCAATAATCAAAACCGACGTTTCTCTTTAATGTAAAATTTCCTCAGGGTAGATTGTAAGGTCACTTGTATGATAATTTAGAGTTGCAGAAAAGGTGAAAGGTGCAAAAAAACCATTGTAAATCATCCAAGCTTAAATAAATCCAGTTAATAATGAGCGTGAAAATTGAAATTAAAATNTGCTAAATTATTGGAATATTAATGCATTAAATATTCTACATAGATACATTATAAGAAGTAAAATTTCAAAAATATTGTAAAAAGTACTGACGATAAAACAGAAAAATTATAAGAGGCAATTAACGGCTCATGCTTAAAATTAATTTAAGTTTAAATGGTACCTAATATGTCTTCTATTTTACGTTTCTAGATGAAAAGTAAGAATTTCAAAATATCCATCATCATCATAACGTCGCATCGTCAGTACTAAGACTGGTTGGACACGCACCTCCACTATTTCCTATCCTGAGCTAATCTTCACATTTCCCTAAAACTAGAACAACCCATATCCTTAACTATTTCCGAGCAGTAATCGAATCTAGGTCTACCTCTACTCCTCTTAACTACTGCCTCTAACATGTCTCTGATTAGAGGTAAATGTCCTATAAACCTATCTCGCCTATTTCTTATTGACTTCCATAGAGTCCTCTGTTCTCCTATTCTTTCTAATACCTCTTCATTTCTAACCTTCTCTATCCACGATAACCTCATCGTTCGCCTGTAACACCACATTTCGAACCCTTCTACCCCTTTTTTTTCGCGCGTTCATGTCTCGCACACGTACAGCGCCGTGCTCCAAACATTTAACTTTTAATACCTTTTTCGAATTGCTAAATTAATCAAGTCTAGAAGCAAACATAGAAGTAAATATCCATTTAAGAAAAATAAGTAGTCGTTTTAAGAACAATATACAGTACAGAGCTGGGCGGGGTTTTAGTGCGTTTATGCCTGAAAATGACCTCCAGTCCTTTCATGGCTTGAAAGTCATTGTAATTCAAACACTTTCATGAACAAGTTGTCGGACTTGGTAAACTAATACCCTGTAATTTGAATTGAAAAGTTTTCAAGCTGTTTCAAAGAATATACTTGAAGCACTTTCAAAATGCTTATAGGTTGGAATCTAATTGCTTTCAGACTAATTGGCAATTCGAAGTCCTTGGATCTTAAAATGTAATTGGGATTTCAAGGACTAATGCATTTTCCTCAAATTTGGTACACTAAATACATGTACCTACCTATAGATTCATTCTTTTAAAAATATTGTAATAAAGTATCTTCCAGAATTCTTTTAAAGACTAAAACAGATATGTAGGTACGTAGATACCTCTTTAAATTTTCAATTAAATAAGCAATTTTCTTGTAATTAGGCAAGACAAAAAGTAATTAATTGGTCTGAGAGTGTTTACTTTCCGGAAGTGGCTACACAAAGAAAATAGTCTAATAGTTAATTATTTCTATAAACGATTCATAATTACTTGATAATCGCTTATTTAACCGAAGTGATTCCAAAAAAATGTTATTATTTTGCTAAATGAAGTTATTAATTGAAACCAGGCCCGTAGCCAGAAATTTTTATTGAGACAAAAGCAATTTTATTAGGTTTACCTACCTATTTATTGTTGCATGAAAAATGGGGATCATAAATGATTTTATAAAGGTTTGCAAGCCATTGTTTTCGGGATTATTCTTTAACAAAAAATTTTACCTACCCAAGGATGAAATTTACTGGGAGCGACGTTACATAGATAAATATAAAATGCCCTTAACTCGCCGAAAAGCCCACTGGATTTGGAAACATAGCTTTATAGAAAGGTATATGCAAGAAGTGATTGAAGGAGCCGAACCCCAATATCATGATGAAGAAAATATGCAAGACATAACCCAACTGTGCGCTCCATTTGTAAAAAAACTTATCATCACACAGTTGAAGGCGTGGAAACCCCCGCTCACGTGGGAACCTGAAGACATTCCAGAAATATGGCCTATCGAACACATTAATTTTCAGCATGTTATCAGCAAGCTGGAAAATATCGAAGAACTGGATATCGTTTTTGGAATGAACAATCTTTCAGAAGAAAAGTTTTCCTGGAACCTGTTCAAACTTTCGGTGGAAGATGCGAGGAATTTGGGATTATCAGTTCTCAGTCTACAAAACATTCACACATTACGCATCCATAGGAGTAGAATCGAAAATTTTCACGCCCAGGCTCTCATGCAATGCCTACTCCAAAACGAAACTTTAGTTGAACTGGATCTTTCTCACGATCATATAGGAGACCATGGGGCAAAATGTATTGCCAAACTTATGACTGTTCATCCAAAACTAAATATTCTCAAACTTACCAACAATTTCATTGGACAGGAAGGAGCAGAAGCTATCGGATTTGCCTTGTTACAAGAAACATGTTGCCCTTTAGTCCTTTTGGACATGAGATTAAACCCCTTGAAACACGATGGTGCCATGGGAATACTAAGATCACTAGTTAGAGGAGAGAAACCTAAAGAATTAAGTCTTGCAAGTTGTGAAATTGAAGATGTAACTGCCATGAGAGTTGGTCAAATGATGTGTTTGAATCATACTCTGGAGTTTCTGGATGTGAGTAGCAACTGGCTTGGAGATGAAGGTGGTGAGGTAAAATAAAATACTACTAAAAATAATAATTAATTGTACCAAGTTTTGATATAGGTACAATTTTACAAGAATTTTTCAATTTAGCTACGTATTATAGGTACCTACATTTTATATCTGGTTTTAAATATATATATATATATACACCTACTTTTCATTCAAAAATTGAATTGCTTAGACCTTTTTAATTTAACAGGATTTTAATTGAATTAAGGTAGGAGCAATGCTTTCATAAAAAACTTGCTTGATTACTGTTGAAAGAGAACCAACAACAAAGTTAAACATATTAAATGTGTATATGAAAACAAAACTTAACTTCATATTATATCAAACATTTTTCTTTTAACTTTAGTTACCAGGCCTTGGCAAACATTTTTTATATTACTATTTTTGAAAGCATATCTTCTCAAGAAGCTTAATGTGTTATTAAATATGCAAAGCTTGACCTTTTTTTAATTTCATAGTACGTGGGTTTACCCTGGGGAAGATCGTGGACTTGTTCAATAAAATAGTAAAATATTGTATTTTTTCATACCACAGGCGATTCTTCGGTGCTTAATGAATAACAGAACATTAAAAAATATAGATCTCCGAGAAACCTACATCCCAAAAGAAACTTTGGTACTAATCCAGAGATTATTAAAAAGAAACCAGCTTGGACTGGAAGAAATAGATTTATACGTTACCGAAGAGGAAGAGGAATGCGAAGAAGAAGAGGAAGAGGAGGAGGAAGAAGAAGTTGCAGTAGAAGATGAAGAGGATGAAGAAGACTAAAACCGAATAATGCTAAAAATTACAATTTTGTAATAAAGTACTCTCTTAACTATAGTATGTTTTGTGGTTTAAATGTATGTATATGTATACTGTTTTTAGACTTATGTGAATAATTATTATTGTGTCGTGTTGTTATCAAGTACCTCCTGTTAATAAATATGTTTGTATTTACGTTATGGGGTTTTGTCAACAATGGTCTTTTATTGCTAGATTGTAATAAAATTTTTATAAAAGTAGATGACAATATGTTTTTATATGCAGGGTAGTCCTACAGTAGTGTGTTCCAGAACAATAACTCTATATTGGCAGGAAGTTTAATACAAAAGTTATAAGATCTGATGAATACTTACTATAATCAAAATTTATTTCCAGCTGTACAGGGTGTTGCATAAATTTGCCATTTTCTAAATGGAACACCCCATATATTCTTATGAAAAATCAGGGGTTCATTTAACATCTTGTATCTCTCTTAAAAAGGCAACAGTACTTATTTTATTATGAAAATATGCCCTTCATTTAATCGACCAACGACATTTCGCTTTTTATTGCGAGGTTTTTGTTATTCCACAAAATAAAATTAAATACCTGAACTACAAGCGATTTCTCATGAATAGTAAAACATTCTGGTTCCGAAACACGTAGTCTTATGTTAACTAAGTGTTGTGGTTAATTGAAGTAAGTCTTTTTGTTTTAATTACTTCTATCGTCACAGTCTCCTTTTTTCTTTTTTTTTTTTTAGTCTAAATCATAATTGGCAATAGCAGCTCATGAGAGGGTACAGATATCAAAGTTTAAAAACAAAACAAAAAAAAGATTCGAAACCATACCTGAAATATGCTTTATTTCATTAAATTTGTATTACAAATTAAATAACTGCTTCAATGTATTCCATTAAAAAAAAAATTATAAACTGATTCAAAAAATTTGCACATACCGTTTCTTTTTTTTGTAGTAGAATACTTTTTCATTAATTCTAATCGTAAATTAATTTAACTCTATAAATAATTCTTTTTAACATAGAGATTATTCTAAAACTATCAAAAATGAGAAAAAGCAGCAAAAATCACACAAAACAAAACTGTAGAGGATATACTCTACCATTACTATAGGTACAAACTTTAAGGCACATGAAGAATGGATATAGATTATTGTTAAATCTAAAAGTTTGCACTCAATTAGATACTTATTTTGGTAAAACACACGATTATTGTATACTTAATTTATTGGTTTCTAGAAGATAATCCTAATAATCTAATACTATTCATATTCATGGGCGACGAAAAAATATCTGATAGAAAAAAAAATACAAAAATACTTTACGCTTTTTAGAATTGAAAGTACTAAGAATTGCACAAAGTAATCGACAATATGTATATACAGTATAATAGAAAACGATGAAAAATTAATACCTTCACAAATAGATTTGTACTTTGTGTAATCATCCTATTATAAAATAACGCATAAGGTAAAAGTACAGTCTGTTCCTTTACTACATTCCTGATGTGCAACATCTTACTGCTCCAGTATAGAACTATTTTATGCGATGGAAATGTGTAACAGGACATACGGAGGAAGAAGCACGTGCAATTCAATATTCAATCGATGCTGCCTACAGTTGGCAATTAAAGAGAGACAAAAATGAAGAAAAGAACCTCAACACCTGACCAAGATTTTCCCCAAGAATTTGCTCTGTACCGAAGCTAGATGTTACACATCAATGGCGTCCACCATAAAAAATTACCTTTGCTGATAGTAATATTTTTCATTAAGTCTGACAAAATTATTTAAAGAATAGACACAAATCAGTAAAAAAAATAAAAGAAGACGTAAAAGATACTAATCAGTAATTGAACTTCGAACCACTTAAAATTAGAATTACATGACACTATTAGATAAAATTATTTAATTTCCTCCTAGTACCTAGTTTGAACTAGCTTAAGTAGGTAGTCCATATATAAAATTATTTAAGAAATGGGCAATTCAGAGGTATATATCGAAGGTATAAATATATATAAACAATTACACAATAAAAAAATTAATACATGCAGTATTAATCGATATACACTGATATTTCATTCCTATTTCTTTGCTGTAAACAAATATAACAAAGTCAAATTGGCCTGTACAATTAAAGAATAATAAGAACGAATTCATGGATAGATACATACTAGCTTCGATTTATTATGAGCTCTTACTGTTCCTTCAAACCCTTTCCTGACAGTTGACCAGATCTCAATGACCAAAATTAAAAAAATGTGTATGCCGTTACAGTAGTTTTGCATTCCTTTATACCAAACTAGTTAAATAACATAAAAGAGAATGTTGCATTATTTAATACATGACTGTATCTCGACAGCATACAAGTAAGCTACATAAAGCTGCCTGGTACCGGCAGGTTGCTTCGCTTTTTTCTACGAATGTTAAGGTGGAGAATAAATTGAACTCTCTTTACCGCTCGCGTAACACTCACGGGAAGTAGTGTACTTTCTGCGCGCGCCATAGTTTAACACAAAGTTGACACATTGCTACACTTCAAAAAATAAATTAAATAAACTGTTACATTAAAAAAAAATACATAAGAAAATAATCCCCGTAATTACAGAAACTTTATTTTTTAGCATTGCATAAGCAATACTCTTAACTCATTCATTGCATTAAAAACATAAAATACACAAAATTATAGAATATTTACCTTTGAACCTTTTACTAAAGGTAATCTCTTAGAGGTAATTGGTAGCTTATTTAGGTATATTTTGTACTTCATTTGTATAAAATTTTCAATAACTACATGCATGATGTATCAAGTAAATGAAACGAAAACTGAAGCAAGAAATAAATACTCAAACTGCTTAGTATATTTTAGGCAGGAAAATGTACTTGACTCTTTGGCAATAGATATCCCATGCGGCGCCGTAACGTTGCTTACAGCGTAGTCCATCCCTTCTAGCTCGCGATATTAAGAACAAAATGTTCAAAAGACAAAAGAGAAGGGGCGGTACAGATTTTACGAAAAATGTAAATGATATCAAAATAAGAATATCACCAAGATAGTTCGGGTGACGCACCCAACCCCAATAACCTGATGCAAGGAGTCTCTTGCCCTGTGTTGTCGGTATCGTTTCCAAATCTGAAATTATTTTAAAAAATTCGTTGTTTACCACTGAAAAAAATTAGAACTACACGAAAACTCAATGGTTTATATATGTATAGACATGTATATAATTAGTGCATCAAATTCTGTAGATTTTTTCCTAAAAATTCTTTCTTAAAAAGAACTTTAACTATAGTACAATGAAGATTCGGGCTAAGTGGTCTACTTAGACCACGGCCCTATACCCCGAACCTTCATTCTGCTATGGATTCCGGCCGTGAAAGCCTTTGTTCTTATATAGAATAAATTTTTGTTTCGGCTATTTCTCTTTCATTCTTAACAACTTTTAACTTTTTGTTACGACCTTTTTTAAGATAACAAATTGAAGGATATTGTGTTTTTGCCTACAAAATAAAATTTGATTTCAATTAAGTATATACAGACCAGGACTAACCCACTACATAGAAATAAATAAATACAGCAAGATCTTTAATGATCTGCTTTTATATTATTTTCTACTAAAATAAATTAGATTATTGTTTAAAAAATGTTTCGAATGTTTCTATAGAATTATTTAAAGAGATTTTGCCATACTGTCAGTTAATTAGCTTTATATACATGGTTATGCAATTTGTTTTGTATTAATGAATGTGAAAACATTTTTTATAATTTACCTTGTATAGAATGGCTATACCCCGTTTAAATAAATAAATAATCTCATTAAAGATACTCACGTGATAAAGAAGGATCATATGGATTTTTTCTGAAGGAATCCTTTTGGGAATTGCTTCCTCGCAATAAAATGTAACCAATTACGAACAGTATTATCGCAGCAACTAATTGGAACCAGGGCAGTTCGATATTATGTTCAGTAACATATTTGAGTATCGTCGTTGACATAAAGGGGTACATAACATAACCAACAGCAAGCATCCAGCCAACACCTTCGTACTGAATTTCAAAGCTGGTAACCCATGAAGACTCAAACAGGAGACCATCAAGGAGGTAAACACCTTGTAACAACGCAAGTACCGAAGCAGTGGGAGACATTGCGATTTTTTTCATAACGGACACGCTAGATATTGGTGTTGGTGGAAGCATTTTTTTGAACAGAAAGATCCCATTTATAATCAGCTGTAAATCATTTTCAGATTATAATCTATTACTTAACCGTATCATATAATATAAAAGAAAAAGGAATTATTTTCAAGTCTTGATATTTTAGAAATAAGTAATTCTTGTATCCTGAATTTATCATTATGAATTGTAGTTAATACCACAATATTTATTTAAAATCTTTAGAAATTTATTTCAGCAGTTATGCCAATATTCAAAAGAATATAGCTCTGTTCATACTGCAACTGTATTCTTCTTTTGAATAATGACACTACTATCGAAACTGTCATGAATTTAAATAATTTTTGTGAAATTAAACTCAAAGTAGTTTCTTTATTCAACAAGAAGATATTATTCTTCAAGTTTCACAGTAAGTGTGACACGCAATCAATTAACGTTATTTCTCATTTTTTCTAAACATCTTATTAAAAACTTACCGAGCTAATTATGACGAATCTGTAAAGATACATCTTGACATCAACAACTCCAAAGAAACGAGGATTAAGTTCACGCCCCATCCAAAAATTGTAAATATGACTTCTAGTGACAGCGTGAGGATTTAGAGCGCTGACCGATACGTGACGACTTCGAAGGTACAAAATTACTGACAAAAGTATACCAAATATCAAAGAAGCAGTTATCATTTGGAAATATTTTTCTGTGACAATTTGAACGACCGGAAAACCATAAATACTCAAAGCAATAGTTAATGTGGACAAAATAATGGCTGAAAATAAGCCATTCATTCTGTACTCCAATATGCCTTCTTTATTTAATAATCCGGTGACTTTTTTACCGCCGAAAGGCAAAGCGCTGGAAATCATTAAAGCTAATGCAAAAACAAAGAAAGCCGTCCAAGCACTTAAATCGAAATAAGATGAGACTTTTTTTAAGTTTTCTAAATCCGGTATTTTCGTAAATGAACAACTATTTCGATTGCAAGATAGATTGATACCATAAACCGTAACGGGAATAAAACACATTAGAGCCAGCGCTCCAATGGAACCCCCAAATTCGTATCTATCCAATAAGTCAAATCTTTTCAAATCATTAGTTGACTTTTCGAACTTTCTTGATTCGCTAACGCGGTCAAGAGACGTGCTTGAACGATCAGGTGTATTGAACATTGAAAGCATTTTCTCTGAATTTGAATATTTAAAATTTTTAATATCGTCATCGTCAGAGAACTCAGCTAGTTTTTGAGCAAACAAATCCTGTTTTACATGAACAATTCTTTCAACTTCACGTTGTTGAGATATACGTGCTGAACGACGTACAAGGCCAACCTCTGATTCCACTTCAGCACCACTAATAATCTCGATCATACCCTACAAAATAAATAACTAAAATGTTTCATCATTTCATGTAATTGTACACTACTAAAAACTGCATACAAGAAACATAATACATGTAGATATACAGGGAGGTTCTAGCCAGGAATATTAAATTTTGTAGTAGTCAAACCATCAACATTAATAAATATAAACAGAAGTTTTACACATAAAGGAAATATGTTTGGCTTAGTCTTAATAGAACTTTCTATAATTTTTTGCATTTATATCCTAGGATTAAAACTGAAAAGCAATCATATATCAATATTTACCTTTACAGGTTGATGTTCATTGTCAATATTTCTAGCCCTTCCCCGTACAGCAGCCTTTGGTTTTTCAACAGATAACTTAGCAGAAATTTCAGCAGTATCGGAATC
Organism: Agrilus planipennis; assembly: GCF_000699045.2. Classification (NCBI taxonomy): domain Eukaryota; kingdom Metazoa; phylum Arthropoda; class Insecta; order Coleoptera; family Buprestidae; genus Agrilus; species Agrilus planipennis. The sequence continues at coordinate 566,784 of NW_020439320.1, read as the reverse complement.
AGTGTCAGTATCTGCAATAAATTTCTTATACCCTATAAAAAACGGAATCGTTATCCAGTGTTTAATGAAATGTAAACAACAACACACCTTGACTCGATTTTGTTGGACGAGCTGGACTTTTTCTATCACCTATGCTTCTTCTAGCAGTTACTTTAAGAATAGGACTTTTTTTTGGACTATCAATAGGGGATTTCTGGCTACGTGAAGGACTCTTTCGAGAAGGACTTTTTCGAGAAGGGCTCTTTCTCGATGGGCTCTTTCGGGATGGACTTGCACTGGACCTTTTTTTGGTTTTACTGACATTCTCAGTCGGTTGCGAGATTACTTTTATTGGAAGAGCACTTGGCTTCTCAGTTTTCAAACTTTTTTCTGTCTTAGCAGAAGAAGACTTCTCCTTTTTACTTACCATCTATAAAAACAATGTTAATTAAATGAAAAACACTCTCAAAACACCTAAAACCCACTTTTAATTAATGAATTGGCTTTGCAGTATTTAGAATATCATATAATAGAAAAAAGCTTGTGTTTTGGTTAATTTCAAGAATAATTGTACTGTAAATACGTTATGCAAGAGCATGGGCTGGATGCCAGCAAGAAAGAAAAAACTACCTTTTAAAACTTCTGTGAGTCAAACAAATTCCAGTATTTCTTTCAGCAGTTTGTTAGGATAATCGTTTCGTGTTTTAACGACTAAAACAATACAAAATCATGGATGAGTCAATGAACCAACGCGTACACGCTTGAAAACCGACGCTACAAAAATACAGCCACGCTAACCGACTTTGTTGATGCATTTTGATTGGTGGATTACATTTATCAATCCTAACCAAACATTTTAAAATATATAAATAGAGAATGCCCTATTGTCATATATCTATGTATAAAAGTTTTACAACCTACTAAATTCTTCCAATTTTATAAAAATTTAAAACTTTACTCACGCCTGAATGTAGTTTTTATTTAACAACATAATTATTCTACACCTTTTTATATTTTTTTTTGTTTGAGTAATGTCATAACCATTGTAAATTTTGACTTTCAAAAATGATAATTACTAACAAACTCAGTTATATTTTGTTAACGCCGCTGCCTTTGTTTAAAAAGAGTAAAGAAGAATGGGGTAAATTAGTATGAAAAAAAGCTTTAATATACTTGCAATGCAAAACAATATAAAATTTAAATAAATAAAAAAAAATGAGTTTTTTATTTTTAAAGGCAGGGCGTTTCCTGAAAAATAC
>NW_020439320.1:563558-565486 GCF_000699045.2 Agrilus planipennis | reverse complement strand
GTATTTTACAGTTATTAATGTATTTTAGATTTTAACATTTCTAATTTTCATCAACCACAGAGATATATCTGGATATATCCCATAATTCATATATAAATAAGTATCTATAAACCTAGTTGTCAAATTGTCACGTTTTGGGGTTATGTTATACACATAGGTTATAAATAATTTTACAAAAATCTATTAATTTACAGTTTATTAAAAATTAACAACTAACTGCTTCTAACAAATATATTTATTTACAAAAATGTTGTCGGTATACAGGTAAATGAGTAACTTAAAGGATATATATATTTTTTGATGAATTATGTAACTTTTGTAGACTTGTAAATCGAAGCTGTAACAAAATTAGTTTAGCTAACAATTTTCAAAAGAATGTAATTATTTCCGCTAGAGCAGTTACTATGAAAATAGTTCCTGAACCTCCTTCATCAGATCAAGATTTCTTTGAGAAAAACGAACAGTTAAAACGTCCTCAATCTCCTCACTTAACTATATACAAACCCCAAATTACCAGTATGTTATCAATTACACATAGGATTACTGGTAAAATGTGATTCCATTCAAATGCAGTTGAATGTGTTATATTTATTCATAATTTACTTAAAGGTATGGTACTCGCTGGATATGTTACTGCTTTTGGAATTGGAGTATTGATATTGCCCCATGATTGGCCCCATTACATTTCAGCATTAGAAACAGTGAGTCCAGCAACATTATTTTTGGGAAAACTGCTTGTTGCCTTTCCATTTTCATATCACTTTTGGAATGGAATACGTCACTTGGTTTGGGATATCGGTCAATTATTTAAATTAAAAGAAGTTTATACAACAGGATATATAGTTCTTGGCACTACAGCTGTTACAACAGTTATTTTAAGCCTATTGTAAGCCGCGAATAGTATGGCTAAATTCTTGTCTATATTTATTAATCCTGTATACAGATTATAATTATTCAAATAAAAGCACATATTAAGTTGATATTATTACTTCTTTTTATTGTAATCTCTGAACTTAAGTTAAACAAAAATAAATGTTTTTTCTACAAGGCCCCAAGTGTATAAACAAAATTTCACTGATTTAGATCTCCACCCTCAGTTTATAAGAAAAAAATTAAACTCCACCCCTTTCCATTCCATTTTTGTGTAAATCGGGTATTAAAGATTCGATTAAAGACTCAATAAATGGTTATTACGGTTTATTAAAAAAAGAAAATAAAATGGTATACAAATAAACATGATAGGGTTTGAATGTCACTGCCTCTTGGACTACCTACTATGAGAATTACAAATCTCTAGAGATATTCCATGACCATTGTCAGGCGAGATGTAATTGATAAATAATAGATGCAAGACGTATGATATAAAAGTGAGTGAACAAAATGAGCAAACAGTGATTTAAATATCCAATTGTAAGATAAATAACTGTATATTAGTATTGACGACTGTACCGGTGAGGATCACCGACTGTGCCTACTTTCTGGATGGTATCGACATTTATTGCTCTCACAATATATACATTTATATTATCATAAGGTCACAGCGATGTAAGGCATATTTCTGTTATCCCAATGCTACATGAGTGTGGTGACCAAATTGACTAGCTTTCTCCATCTCTTCTTTTCCTATGTCAACTCCTTTCCTTAGAATAACGTCATATCATTCCTTTCTGTGCCTTCACTGACTGTATTACTTAGGTCTTTCTCTCTTTTTGTTTTTATCTATCTTAGTTTTTCATACTTTCCTTACTTGTCTCTACCTATTAATGCTACTCATATACCTACCTACCTAAGCCGCCTCTTTTTGACTTATTGATAATGCCCATACATATACATATATATATATATATATATATATATGCATGTAACTGGCGCGGCGACAGGGGATCGATGGGGGTAGGCTTCTAATTACCAATCTACAACTACCTCAA
>NW_020439320.1:562916-563346 GCF_000699045.2 Agrilus planipennis | reverse complement strand
CATATATATATATATATATATATATATTCATTTAAAAGCGTGTATCAACTTATCTTTTTTTTCCTAGACACTTCTCTTTTACTTATAAAGTTTCTATATAAGGCACAAAATATTTTTGAAGTTACTGTTGTTTTTTACGTAACATCCGTAAATTCTTATTTAGGCCATTAGTACAAAATTGGTACATTTAAATTATTTATTTAAAACTGCAAGCTAATACCTAATTACCTACTGTGTTAGTTGGTCAATTAGCAAGTGTTTAAATGGCGCAATCAATAATAGTCAAGGGAGTCCAAGTCGGATTCAAGATCACAAAGAAAGGTGGTGAGGCGGCTTACAATCTTCACCCATCCTGTGATCCCTAGTTTCCTACAATTTTCTACGTTCATCAATTATATAATAAGGCTAATATTATTATTAAATTATTAAA
>NW_020439320.1:546380-562348 GCF_000699045.2 Agrilus planipennis | reverse complement strand
AAATTATTAAATTATATATTTTATTAATTTAAGGGATCATAAAGCGGGTCATAATTTCGATCTTATACGATCTCATACGCGTACCATAAGCAGTATCGATAAATTACCGACTAAACCGAAGAAGCTCTCATTAATATGGTTTGCAAGCCTATGGCGTATTGATAAATAGACCTTGTCTAACGCATAAAATACTTCAGTAACAGTAACAGAAAATAACCCCCTGATAGCAATATACCACCTGCACTTTTTCTAATAATATTCCATCTATTTTAATATTCTGATCCTTGCTGTTATTTCCGATATGCCTTATTTTTGTTTTCTTTTCTTCATACTAATTCCTTTTAACGCTTTGTTCCAGGTGCTTTCGCTTTATAGTTTATCTCACTCATTCTTTGAAAATATTTTCCAAGTTATCAGCAAAAGCTCATTCCTGCCTGCATTTTATTCATCAGAGGTCTTGTTTCTTTAAAAATTTCTTTGATCCATCATTATGATAAATACTAGAAGACATAGTGCACCATCTTGTCTTGCTAGGTAATGAACTCATCACTATTAACAGCATTTCTTCATACTATCTATACTATCTACCTACTCCATCAAACACTTTTTTTCGGTCTAAGGATAGGTATTATACATGCCTCTAAGTCTTCGGGTTCATCATCTTTTCAGTTTGTTTTATTGTGAATATTTGATCCTTGAAAGGAAATTGAAAATAATGCTGACCAAAGGAAACATTACATATCTACTGTCAGAGTCTGAAAGAAAAATACAAGGAGAAATAAGATTAAGAATCCAAACAGAAAAGGAAAAGGAAAATCACGTTAAGATGGGCGACCAAAAATGGTTTTGTATTAAATGGGTTTGGAACAATTCGGAAAAAATTAAAAGAAACTGAAGGGCACGCACAGTCAAAACACTAACAAAAGAAACGAAAAGATGTCGAACAGGTTTACAAATGGCACCAATCACAAGAATACGGAACTACGGATGTGTCGAACATGTAAAGGAACACTTAAACAATCCAGCCATAACACAAACGAAGAGAAAAGGAGATTAGGGAACAATACAGAATATAAGATTGTTATAATAAAATAAGTATTTTATTTAAAATGGTATTACTAACAAATATAGGATCCATTTTTCACCTGAAAACCTCTTCTTTTAGTTTTTTTATGTAGGAAAATTTGGTCGGAAGGCTTCATCTATTTTCAAAGTCATGAGCTGCCAGTGTATATACCATGTTTATATGATAAATAAATTATATTGGGTATTAATATTCACGAAACTTCTTCAAATAAATAGGAAATTTATTAGGCACAGTATTATTTGAAATTATTAATTAGGTATTTTACAGTTCTTTTCTTATACAAGTCTTATGGTTTCCCCCGCTCCTTCTATCAGTAAAAATAAGTAAAAAGGGAACCTCTCCTCCATACTCTATGCCTGTAGCATTTTAATAATGAAATAGAAAAAAAAACATGGAAGAGATGTTTTTTTATACAATAAAAAATTTGAAATAATTGTCATTGAATACAGTTTTACAGTAAAATAATATAAGATTTGAAATGAGTGTTCAAAGGGTAGCACAAAAAGCGGACCCAGCGCAGCTAGCAGCCAACATTGCATAACCAGAACTATAAACCTTCTTTAAATCTAACATGGCACCCATGTCCCAGAAGAAGTGGCGCAAACCGTTTGACAAATGATAACTAAGGGGGAAACTTAATATAAATTTCAAGACAATAATTAAAATAGCCGGAAAATTCACTCCATGTAAAAATTCTATAAACTGGGGTAAATCGATAACATGAGAGCCAAATGCTAGAATCCACGTGTATACCATTAACCATATACCTAAAATTGAAATCAAAATACAAGTGAACGATTTATCTCAATTATAACAAACACAATAACGTTTAAATACATTGAAAATGCTTAAAAGAAAAATATCTGAAATATAACATATCTACGGTAAATCATCAACTCATAAATACTTATTATCATCATCATTTATTTCAATCACTGTATAAGTGAGTAAGTAATAATGTCGGTACTAATTCCCATGCATGGTGCTAGCTTATAGGTAGGTGTGCAAAGGAAATTGTTGCAGCTGAGGTAGCCAGTAATAAGATATTTTATAAAACTTACGTATTCTTGAGTAGGATTACAATTTTGTACAGTTACGTCATCTTTCATAATTTAATACACCCCATTGCCTCTAAACAACTTTAATACTTTAACATTACGATCTTTGCAAATTTCGATTTTATTAAAACGAAAATTTCGATGAAAAACATTCTAATGGGGACGAGAAAGTAAAACCACGTAGGAGGTAAAATCCTTTCCTAGTAGGGACTAAATGTAATTGATTGATATATAACAATCATACTTGCTATCAAGAGTAACATTAAACTATTACACCTCATCTAGAAGAAAATATTAGAAAGATACGAAATACCTAGTAAAATTGAAAAAGAAATAGCATTTAATAAAACCTCGATCAACTAGATTTTGTACTTAAACAACTTCCTCCTAGACCCTAAGTTATAATTTAGTTATATCACCGGGAGTATAAATTTCATAGTTCGAAACTTGGTATACGACAGCGGCGGACTAGGGGGATGCCGGACGGGGAGGCCCGCCCCTTTCTTTAGTCCTGGGGAGAGCTTTAAATTTGGAGAAGTCCTTTTTCATGAAATCCCAAACAAGGCCAAAATACGTTTAGTAAGTACAAGAGCCTATTTGGACTTTAGAGTTGGAAGCCCCATACGTATGAAAAATATAAATCTTTCCAATTACTTCCTAGTGTCTTAGTCCGCCGTTGACTTCTGATGAAGTCCTAATAAGGCGAAATGTATTTTGAGCGGCGAGTATTATCGATATTTTATCTACATAATTTATAAAATACCTGTAGTTCGGTGAGCGAGCGATAACATGCTTGTTAATTGAGTTTTATATATCGACAAATGTGGGGACATGGGCCTTCCGAGTCTCATATTTCGGTCATCGTGATTCTCGGGGACAGCGTCACATTGGCTTGAATGAGGACTGATAACTTTAATTGTTATTGTACGAACTGGTATTGGAGCTAATAATTTTTTACATTGGTACTCTACTAAGACAGGTAATCTTCGAAATGCGGATCTAAAAAAGCAATGGATATTAGTTCAGTTTCGCACAGTTCTTTTTAATATTAATATATTGTACAACCTCAGCATAAAGTTCATTGTTATTAAATAAAAATAAATTAGAACTGAAATGCAAATACTTTTGACATAAATTGTCAAATGAAATGGGAAATAAAACAAGAGCGGACCTTCTATATAGAAAAGGAGAAGTCGCCGATCTATTAAATACTTTTGAAAAAATTGATTTATTTTTTAAAACCTTCTATTGTTGTATGTAGTAATCATGTTATTGATTCTTTTCCACCAGAGTATTTGAACAAGCACGTATATTAAAATTATAATAAGGAAATAATACACAAATACCTATTTAAATAAATATTTTAATCTAATCGCAAGGTATTATATTACTAAATTACTTCAATATAAGGTCATGTTACACGCCGCCGTGAAAAGAAGCCAAAGAAACCGCTAGGACGCATCTATCCGCTCCAGGCGGCGCCGAACTCGTTACACGGAGAGAACATTGACAATCCACGCGCCATGTAATAAGGACTTTACACGACGCGTGGAGCGGTAATCCACGCACCCAACCCATTACTTCACGCGGTGATTTTCAAACCGTGCTCCATGTAACGGGGTCGGCGCGGCTTGTAATGTGAAGGAATGTCCTGGTGCGTTATTTTTCGAGCGTCGTAGGTAAATATAAAAATTAATGTGCCTGTGGTTATCAAATCTTATCATTATAAGGTCGTCAGTCCTAAGACTAGTTGGACACGCACCTCCACTCTTTCCTATCCTAGGCTAATCTTCGCATTTCCCTAAAACTAGAACAACCCACATCCTTAACTATTTGCGAACAGTAATCTAATCTAGGTCCACCTCTACCCCTAACTCCCGTTTATGCCTCTAATATGTCTGTGATTAGACCTTCATGCTTGAGAAGGTGTCCTACTAACCTATCTCGCTTTTTTCTTATTGACTCCTATAGAGTCCTTTGTTTTCCTATTTTTTGTAATACCTCTTCATTTGTAACTTTATCTATCCACGGTATCCTTATCATTTGTCTGTAACACTACATCTCTAATGCTGTCCATGTTTCGCAACCGTACAGCGCCGCACTCCAAACATACGTCTTTAACAACCTTTTTCGAATTTCTAAATTAAGTGTTCACGAGCATATAAGTGATTTCTTTTTAATTTAAGGCGACACGACACTGTGCTATCCTCTGCTTTACATCCCTATTACCACTTCCGTCCCAATTGATCTGACTTCGTAGATACCTTAAAAAAGGTCACTTCTTCTAATTTTTCATCTCGCTCTTTCCCTACTTACCCTTTTCTTGCATACCAGTATTTTTATTTTACTTTTATTTATTTTTATACGGTACTATTTTGTCAATACGGCTTCCGTTTTATTTAAAGATATCTCTAACTCCTCCTTGCTAGATGCTTATACTGCTATATCATCTGCAAATCTAAGCATACTAATCTTTTGCCTTTGTATATCTATCCCTACAGTTGTACTGTCTTTAACGATGTTTATCGCGTCTTCAATATATAAATTAAAAAGTAGCGGTCTCAGTGTGCATCCCTGGTCTGAATCCCTTCTTAATATTTACTTCTCTACGTTGCAGCCCCAGCTCTATAACTGCCTGTTGCTCTTTGTACAAACTAAGTATCTCGCTTCTATCTCTGTAAATCATCCGTACATTTTTAAGTATATTTAACATCTCGTCCCATTTAACATTGTCATAACGCGTCTGCCAGCTTCATACCGGACCCGTCGATAATTCACGCTCCATGGAACAGGGTCCTGTTACACTACGCGTGAATCAGCAATCCACGCGCTCTGTAGCAGGTGTTTAATTAAAAAGCCAAAAAAGTAATTCGGGTACAATCAGTTCATCAACCGCAAATTACAAATAATTAATACAAAATCAATAAAACAAAAAAAGAAAAACAAATGCACAGCAGAATTTAATTAACCTGGCTTCTCTTGACCTATTTTTTAGTCGGTACCTATTCACGTAAGTTTAGACCGAAAAAAGAATGAAAGGTAGAAGGAGCCAACGGATTATTATTTAATTAGTCCTTCCTACTTGCACACATCTTCCCTTACAGAACATATCATTAAATATTCTTATAAACAAGCAACAGACAGTTAATAAGAAAGAAAGTATTTTTTCCGTAATCAAACATGCGTGCCACTTTGTCAAATTGGGCCCTCAGATACATTATTAATCGTATAGGTATACATTAAAGGTTTGTGTGTACAGAATATTACCTAGCAACTGTAAATATAGTAAACTTAGTTGATCATTTCTACTACATATTATTTCATCGTCTTCATATAATTGATACACCATCGCAAAATGTGTTTTTTTAGAAGCGTTTTTATAATTTTCGTAACGTGCTCTTGTTTTACTAAATACTGCTTAGCACAGACAACACAAAACATTGTTGTCCGTAAGTATTCAAAAAATTCGAGTTGATACCTAATTAAAAATGAAAAATTTAATTCGCGGTTTTAGTTTTTGTAAATGAAGAGGGAAATGTAGTCGCTGATAAAGCGGTCGATGTTGCTTTAAACTACATAATTAAAAATAACAAATTGGGATTGAAAGTGGATATGCAAAAGGTGGTTGGAAACAGAACAGACGCAAAAGGATTGTTGGCTTCACGTGAGTTTTACTTTGTAATTAACTAATTTAGAAAATGCGTAATACAAACTCTCAGTGGATGGTTCTGAGATAATTGAGGCAATGCAATATAAAAAGTTGATTGCTTTTTAATTTTCATGATTCAATTTTTTAAACGGTCCCACCTGCTGGGCACCAGGACTTGAGCATTGCTTGCATCATCTTAATAAATTCGCCTCTGGTTGAAACATTTTGCGCGTCCAAACTCGAAAATTGGTTAAAAAGGCACCGAAATGATGAATCATTTACTTTGATTTCTGAAAAACACATTTTTGTCAAAGAAGAAGAAATGTGTTCTAAACCTTAGTTAACAAATTTTTACTCACTCCATACCTAATACCCAAAATACATATCATATATGTTTCTTTCATAGAATTTCCCGTTCTTTCGTACGGCACTATTAGTTTTCACGTACAAATAAAACAAAAAAGCATATTTTTGCTCTTAAATTGTTAAATAACAATAGGACGTGGGCACTTTTTTTTTCGATAGACTTTTCACTACGTTATTACTTAGAGGAACGCGGGAGGTCATTCTACATTTACGGGTAACAATAGAGAAAACGATAGAAAAAGGAACGAGTGCCTACATAGAATTACTTAGTAGATTTAGAAGATTTAAAAAAAGCTTTTGACAATGTTAAATGGGAAAAAATGTTAAATATAGTTAAAAATGTAGGGATGAGTTACAGAGATAGAAGAGTTTGTATAAAGAGCAACAGGCAGTTATAGGGCTGAAACTGCACCGTAGAGAAGTAAATAGTAGGAAGGGTGCCAGACAGGGATGCACAATGTCACCGCTACTTTTTAATCTATACATCCAAGCCATTATCAAAATCATTAAAGACAGTACAACTGTAGGGATAGATATACGGGGCCAAAAGATTAGTATACTTAGATTTGCAGATGATATAGAAGTACTAGCATCTAGCAAGGAGCAGTTAGAAATAGCTTTAAATAAAATGGAAGCGGTATTGACAAAACAGTAATGTATGAAAATAAATAAAAGTAAAACAAAAATAATGGTAAAAATAAAAGGAGGGAAAGAGCGAATATAAATATAGGAGACGAAAAATTAGAAGAACTGGTTGATTTTAGGTATCTAGGAAGACATATAAGTCAGGACGGAAGGAGTAACAGGGATATAAAGCAGAGGATAGCGTAAGGTCGAGTCGCCTTCAACAAAAAAAAGTCACTTCTATGCTCGCGAACTATTAATTTAAAAATTCGAAAAAGATTGTTAAAGATGTATGTTTGGAGTGCGGCACTGTACGGGTGCGAAACATGGACGGTGAGCACGGCGGAAAAGAAAAGATTAGAAGCGTTCGAAATGTGGTGTTACAGGCGAATGATGAGGATACCGTAGATAGAGAAAGTTAGAAATGAAGAGGTATTAGAAAGAGTAAGATAAATCATTGGAGAACAGAGGACTCTATGGAAGTCAATAAAAAATTCAAGCATGAAAGGATAGTCAAAGGCATATTAAAGGAAGAAACAGTAGTTAAGAGGAATAGAGGCGAACCTAGATTAGATTACTGTTCGCAAATAGTTAAGGATGTGGAACGTTCCAGTTTTAGGGAAATTAAAAGATTAGGTCAGGATTGGATAGAGTGGAGGTGCGTGTCCAACCAGTCTTAGGAATGACGACCTTATGATGATGAAATCTTCTAAAAGGCAAGAAAACATACGAAGAAGTTTTGAACTTCTCATTGAATTGTGGTGAATCTAATTATTGATGCTGTTCTGATTCGGGTCTAAAAGCCGTCATAGGTTGCAGTTGCTTACTAACATTTCGCTAGCACGAGATGCAAACTTCTTCAGAGGTTCTTTCATCTGCAATGCTGTCCACATCCAACTCTAACCGATGACAGTCTTTAGATCTGAATCACGACAGCATTAGTTCTTCTGCTATTACGAGGCGTAGTCTAAAATTCGAAAACGTCACGTATCAATAGGTATCTTTAATTAAAACCACATGGAGTACTTATATGTATTATAATAATTCTTAAGTAATTAAACCGAAACTTGATAATAGGTATGGAATACTGTTTAGTGCACATCCGACATGAAGTTGATTTATAATTACGTACTGTCCACCTGTCTGATCAGTTTGGATCGATTTTCTTGTTACCTTCCCAGTACATCCACCATAATAGTAATAACCTTTTATACAAATGGTCATGTCATTTGCTGTGACAGTAAGTAATTGAATCTAAATTATTTTTCAATTCACTTACGCATACCAACTGTACCTTATTTCTGTCAGAACTAATTGCATGTCAGGTCTTTTACTAACAAAACTATTATCTGAAAAAACAGTATTTAACCATTGACGTCCTTGTCCTTATTTTGATATGAAAGGACAAGGGCAATAAACAAGAATAGTTAATAAGTATTATTTATTCAGGTACCACTTAGGAAAAAGTTTTATACAAACATGTTTTACGCTCATTCTCCTATAAAACTATACAAATTCTAGGCATACCTGTGGAAAAGTATGAAAGGTATATATTCCAGTGGCATAAATAAATAATCTATCGTGGACTGTCTTCCTAAAATGACTCAAATAAATTTAATTGTACCCTCCCAAGACGACTGATCACCGTGGGAGTGCCAGACCAAAATCCTCCAGAAATGTATAATTCGTTATTCAAATAGTCAAACTTATGTTTTACAGCCACATATAATGTAAGACCTTTATCGTCTCATACACACCTTCAATAACTGTTGGAGGCGCTGAAAAATGTCAACTTCGACATAATCGGCCTATGGGAAACAAGGCGAGACACCAGGATTATATGGTGTAGGATTCCCATTGAGAAAAGTCTAAAAAACTACATTGAAAGTTTTATTGGTCTACCAGAGCGAGTTGCACTTTTGAAACTTAACATAAATGGATTTAAAATAAATTTTATACAAGTATTAGACCTAGAAACAGATGAACAGAAGACATTATAAAAGCCGCTGGAAAATTATGGATGAAAAAATCCACAGATAGAGAATATTGCGCCTCATTCTCAACTGAGAAGGGTTCACTACAAATATTTAATATTAATTAATTAATATTATTAACCACAACTATTTGTGAACAGTAATCTAATCTAGATCTATCTCTACTCCTCTTAACTCCTGTTTCTAATGGGCGCTGATGTGATGTTCAATTTTTTTTAACAGATCTATGATTGCTGATGCTGCCTGGCCTAAGGACATGAATTACATTTCGTGCGATGATTATAACGAAAAAAATTCACCCGTGCGTAAGGATCTCAATTTAAAAGAATATTTTGGAAAAGTACGTTTACAACTCCTACGACTTAGAAATACGGCTATGTAATATTTACATGGTAATTCTAGGATTCAAGCGAATCTCCAACTTACGGTCCATTAACTGTCACACGAAACGGTGAGAGTTATATGGAATTTCAAATGATGCTCAGTGCAGTTGGCGTTCGAGACGGTTCATCAGATAAGTCAGCTTATTTAGGAACTTGGAAGGCAGGATTTGGAAACTCGCTGCAACTTAAGGAGCCAGAAATTATGAAGAATTATTCGGCAGATACTGTGTACAGAATTGTTACTGTCGTTGTAAGTAAGGGCTAACGCCTGTTTGCAACTTTTAATTGCACAATACGTGTTAGCACAATCGCATTGTTTTGTGTTGTGAGACGAGATTGTGAAGGAATCAGGAAGGCTGTTTCGTTCCTTCATGCTATGTAACAATTGCTCGTCCAGCTGCATTATTATAGCAGAAGTTCAACAGGTAGCAACTCGATAGACGCATTCAAATTCATCAAGCGAAGGTTTGACAGATATTTACTGTATCATGTCTTAATTACTGAACGAACATAGATGAAGGGAAATTACTTGAAAGGAGATTACAAAGGTTGTAAAGAGGAACTGAGAAACAAGGTATACAAGGCTTACACGTCCTGTTTGATTTGAACTTAACTAGCGTCCAAAGCGGTAACGCATTCTACTGTCCGTGTATTCAAGGTACTCGGAACGTTTGTCCATAGGTCCTAAAAGATATAGTACCTACCTTGTGGATATTCTCGACCTCTGTATCATATAAAAATACTTTTGGGTGTTTCATTCCCACCAGCCAGTAATGCTGGTGGGCGGGCAGTCCCTCCGGACTACGCCGGAAGGTAGGGCGGAAGGCCCTCTTCAGNTAAAATAAATTTTATACAAGTATTAGACCTAGAAACAGATGAACAGAAGACATTATAAAAGCCGCTGGAAAATTATGGATGAAAAAATCCACAGATAGAGAATATTGCGCCTCATTCTCAACTGAGAAGGGTTCACTACAAATATTTAATATTAATTAATTAATATTATTAACCACAACTATTTGTGAACAGTAATCTAATCTAGATCTATCTCTACTCCTCTTAACTCCTGTTTCTGGCTTCCAATAAGTCTCTAACTAGTCCTTCATGATTGAAAAGGTGTCCTGCCAACCTATCTCATCTATTTCTTATTCTATTCTGTTTATTAATAATAATACACACTGTAGTGTTCCACGCTTCGAACACATTATATGCAGGCTGTCTGAATGCGAATATGGAAAAGCTACTTCAATGCGCCCTCACAAATACCGCTATTTTTTTTTCGTTTTCGTGAAAGAGGAAAAATCTTCAAAAGACACCTAACCCTCCTTACGACTGGGTAGTATCGCCCTCAGACTTACCAACTAAAAAAGCCGTCTACCTCAGACCCTTCTAGGAACATGTAAAGTCCTCAAATGTCTAAACATGCCAATGCAATTTTGGTGCGTGGAACAGACTAATAAACGTCAAAAGTTTTCTAGTTCGTAGGTGATAGAGTTTACCATTTAAAATGTTACTCTTCATCTTTCGCCCACACTATATCCCAAATAAATTGGGCACCCTAAGAAAAATTACAAATTAAAAGTTGATAGGCATTTTCCTTTAGGATTTGGGTGTTAAACCAAGTTATGAAGAGAGTTGCAGTAGGATGGACTTAATTTAACTTAATTTTTTTTACTAACGCATTGTGGTGTTCAAGGAAATAAGTCTGATGAGTACCTACATAAAATACATATTATAATTTGCAAATTAAAAAAGCAAAGCATACAAGTTTCTGTAATAAATATTTCTTGTATTTTTTTTGCAAGATTCGTCGTCTTTTCCAGTTGGAATAATTGGAGTATTCCACTAATTTAATTCAAATATTCGTCTGATTAATTTTCAATAATCCGACTTATATATTCTTCATCATCATCATGAGGTCGTCAGTCCTAAGACTGATTGGACACGTACTTCCACTCTTTCCTATCCTAAGCTAATCTTCGCATTACACCAAAACTAGAACATTCCACATCCTTAACTATTTGCGAACAGTAATCTAATCTAGGTCTATCTCTACTCCTCCTGTTTCTGCCTCTAATATGTCTCTCACTAGACCTTCATGCCTGAGAAGGTGTCCTACCAACCTATCCCGCCTATTTTGTATTGACTTTCATAGAGTCCTCAGTTCTCCTATTCTTTCTAATACCTCTTCATTTCTAACCTTTTCTACCCACGTTATCCTCATCATTCGCCTATAACACCACATTTCGAAGGCTTCTAACCTTTTCTTTTACGCCGCGGCTACTGTGCATGTTTCGCACCCGTACAACGCCGCGCTGCAAACATACACCTTATACTTATATATTAACTCAGCTATATTCTATTTCCAATTTTAAATAATAGAATATTCAAAGAATTCGACTATGATTCCTGACACCTTAATTAGGTTCAATATCTATAACATGAAATAATTTTTATACTAGGCTAGTTAATCGTGTTTAGGACATGACTTTTACAATATTTGTCATGACTCTGAAGTAAAACCTAAAATTTACCATCTGCATATTAGCAAAAGTACGAAACTACTACCGTACCTACAACAGTTCACGGTTTTATCGACACCGTTTGCCGAAGTTTGATTTTGCTGAAAAACCTTTTTCCAATTTTTATAGTTGATAACATTTAACGTTTATTACTTTCAGTATGCAGAGCTTATCAAGGTATGCTCGACGTGAAGCAGCCACCTCACTTGGTGCTTGATACAACGGTAACAGGAATGGCTTCTGAAACGGTGAAATATTTCACCGCCGCCCTGGCTCTTCCAACGGTCACCGCTTCCTTCGGCCAAGAAGGAGACTTGAGGCAATGGAGAAATCTAGACGAAGATCAAGAAAACTATCTGATTCAAATAATGCCACCAGCCGACCTCATACCTGAGTTGATAAGATCGATTGTGGAATATCAGAATATTTCTAACGCCGCCATAATATTCGATGATTCTTTCGGTAAAAATAACATCAAGAGAACAAAACAATTTGCTTATTGCATTCAAGAAAATTCCTCTATTTAATACGAGGGCTGATCCCTGGTCTATTTACAATAAAAAAAAGTTATTTTAAATTTATTTTTCTACATAGGGTCCATTAGGGTCAATACTTTTTTACCATATTTAACTCTCTTCTCGGAAAAAAGGTACTTCAGTCTCGGAAAATCACTTTATCTCGCAAAAATCGTTTACCACGTCAAAACAGTTAGTAACCAAATTTGACGAAAATAGAGGCCCGTCTTAGTTACTGTAGCTCCTGTAATGACAAATATTTGACTGGGTGAATTATCCTGTTGCATGAAGACACCTATGCGTAACTTCGCCAAAGTTCTTCTTTTATTAATTGTTGTTAATTAAATTGGCATAATATCTATATTTCTCCAGGAAATATTACACCTTCAGAATCCTGAAACACAGGTAATTTTATCTTCCTTGCTGATGGTTGCATCTTCGGTGGTGGAGAGCCTTGATGGATCCATTCCTTATTTTGTATTTTGATCTCCACATCGTAATGAAGGATCAAGACCTAATCCAGCTTTACAAAAATGTTCTTTATCTTGTCTAATCGCAAGTATTTACCGCTCGTTGTTTAACACGTTCTATTTTGGTAGTTTTGTAAGGCTCTCCCAAAATTGATCGTCTATTATAGGTAGGATTTAACAGGTCCAAACTTTTAATTTTGTAGTATTACTCTGTATATAACAAGCTACAATATGACGTGAAAACAAATAATTATTTCGATTTATAATTGAGTCAAGGCTGGAGCAAAGGGGTCAACCCTCGTATTCAAGAATACAGATATAACAAAATCTATTCAGAATTATTACTTTCTTTTCTGATTCTTTTTCGGTTCTCCGTAGTAGTGCCCTTAAGAAAGGCCCACTAAAGGTGCTATGGCTGATTCAAAACTAAAATACTGAAATTTCTAGGTATCCTAATCTGTTTAGATTTTGAAGTTAAGATATCTCAAAATATTGATATGAGGCCAGATTCGAATTGAGAGATAAAAGCTATTCTCTAAATTGTTTTGCCCCTTTTTTTTAAGCAATTATAATCTCAAAAAGGACAGAAACTGCATTTCTTGAGTCAGAAGACTTCGATATCTAAAACTCTTGACGTGTTTCACTTTTTTTTTGTTAAAACCATCTGCGAATACATTTGGAGATACATTTTGTAATAATTTTATACATTTTCGTTGTAATAATCTTATTGCCTTATTTTGAAGTTCTATTTACTGAATATCACAATTTACTTAGTAATGGATCACAAATACAAGTCACTACTCCAGAATGTAGCAACAAGGCACATTATAACGCAAATTGACGATCGTAGTACGAAAGAGCAATTGCAGAATTTAAGAAAGCTTGACATGATGAACTTCTTCATATTGGGGAATTTGTTGAACATACAGAGAGTTCTGGACTCGGCGAATTCATTAGAATATTTCAGTCGAAAGTACGCTTGGCATGCCCTTACTCAAGACAGAGGGGATATGAAGTGTAACTGCAAAAATGCGACGGTCATTTTTGCCAGACCATTCGTTGATAATAGATTTCAAGATCGATTGGGATTACTAAGAACTTCTTATCAACTCAATGCAGAACCCCAGATATCCAGTGCATTTTATTTTGATTTAGCTCTTCATTCATTTATTGCGGTAAAGTAAGTACAATTATATTTAAAAGTACATCTTTATTTAATTTATGACTTTTTGTTAGTAATCAGACGAATGAAGTAGCTTATTAGAAGGAGTGCTTTTGCTTTCACAACCATTATCTTTTTTATAATTTTAAAACAGAATTTTGCTTTTCTTCTTTTATACATCTAACCTTTTCTTTTACGCCGCGGCTACTGTGCATGTTTCGCACCCGTACAACGCCGCGCTGCAAACATACACCTTATACTTATATATTAACTCAGCTATATTCTATTTCCAATTTTAAATAATAGAATATTCAAAGAATTCGACTATGATTCCTGACACCTTAATTAGGTTCAATATCTATAACATGAAATAATTTTTATACTAGGCTAGTTAATCGTGTTTAGGACATGACTTTTACAATATTTGTCATGACTCTGAAGTAAAACCTAAAATTTACCATCTGCATATTAGCAAAAGTACGAAACTACTACCGTACCTACAACAGTTCACGGTTTTATCGACACCGTTTGCCGAAGTTTGATTTTGCTGAAAAACCTTTTTCCAATTTTTATAGTTGATAACATTTAACGTTTATTACTTTCAGTATGCAGAGCTTATCAAGGTATGCTCGACGTGAAGCAGCCACCTCACTTGGTGCTTGATACAACGGTAACAGGAATGGCTTCTGAAACGGTGAAATATTTCACCGCCGCCCTGGCTCTTCCAACGGTCACCGCTTCCTTCGGCCAAGAAGGAGACTTGAGGCAATGGAGAAATCTAGACGAAGATCAAGAAAACTATCTGATTCAAATAATGCCACCAGCCGACCTCATACCTGAGTTGATAAGATCGATTGTGGAATATCAGAATATTTCTAACGCCGCCATAATATTCGATGATTCTTTCGGTAAAAATAACATCAAGAGAACAAAACAATTTGCTTATTGCATTCAAGAAAATTCCTCTATTTAATACGAGGGCTGATCCCTGGTCTATTTACAAAAAAATTAAACCGAAACTTGATAATAGGTATGGAATACTGTTTAGTGCACATCCGACATGAAGTTGATTTATAATTACGTACTGTCCACCTGTCTGATCAGTTTGGATCGATTTTCTTGTTACCTTCCCAGTACATCCACCATAATAGTAATAACCTTTTATACAAATGGTCATGTCATTTGCTGTGACAGTAAGTAATTGAATCTAAATTATTTTTCAATTCACTTACGCATACCAACTGTACCTTATTTCTGTCAGAACTAATTGCATGTCAGGTCTTTTACTAACAAAACTATTATCTGAAAAAACAGTATTTAACCATTGACGTCCTTGTCCTTATTTTGATATGAAAGGACAAGGGCAATAAACAAGAATAGTTAATAAGTATTATTTATTCAGGTACCACTTAGGAAAAAGTTTTATACAAACATGTTTTACGCTCATTCTCCTATAAAACTATACAAATTCTAGGCATACCTGTGGAAAAGTATGAAAGGTATATATTCCAGTGGCATAAATAAATAATCTATCGTGGACTGTCTTCCTAAAATGACTCAAATAAATTTAATTGTACCCTCCCAAGACGACTGATCACCGTGGGAGTGCCAGACCAAAATCCTCCAGAAATGTATAATTCGTTATTCAAATAGTCAAACTTATGTTTTACAGCCACATATAA
Source organism: Agrilus planipennis (assembly GCF_000699045.2). Classification (NCBI taxonomy): domain Eukaryota; kingdom Metazoa; phylum Arthropoda; class Insecta; order Coleoptera; family Buprestidae; genus Agrilus; species Agrilus planipennis. The sequence continues at coordinate 546,836 of NW_020439320.1, read as the reverse complement.
TGTAAGACCTTTATCGTCTCATACACACCTTCAATAACTGTTGGAGGCGCTGAAAAATGTCAACTTCGACATAATCGGCCTATGGGAAACAAGGCGAGACACCAGGATTATATGGTGTAGGATTCCCATTGAGAAAAGTCTAAAAAACTACATTGAAAGTTTTATTGGTCTACCAGAGCGAGTTGCACTTTTGAAACTTAACATAAATGGATTTAAAATAAATTTTATACAAGTATTAGACCTAGAAACAGATGAACAGAAGACATTATAAAAGCCGCTGGAAAATTATGGATGAAAAAATCCACAGATAGAGAATATTGCGCCTTATTCTCAACTGAGAAGGGTTCACTACAAATATTTAATATTAATTAATTAATATTATTAACCACAACTATTTGTGAACAGTAATCTAATCTAGATCTATCTCTACTCCTCTTAACTCCTGTTTCTGGCTCT
>NW_020439320.1:534710-540973 GCF_000699045.2 Agrilus planipennis | reverse complement strand
GACGCGCTGATGAGATCCAAAAAGATCGAAATCGCGATCCGCGTCTGGCAGTTTCGACAGAATACAGACCACTTCGAATTATTTTGTTCGATTATGGTAACGTGCCTATCACGTTGAGGTGAGCTACGCCGGGATTAGTTTCAGCAAGTAGATATCCATATTTTTAAATGGACCTTGTTGGAGCATATGTAATCCTCAAATGTAGCATCGTACTACAGATGGCGCTCACCACGCCATTTGTAGTATTTTCTTTTTCTTTTTCAGTTTAAAGTGTAGTTTGATCCACCACACGGTTGTACTCATCCACTTTCAGGCCACTCCATATAGGGATCTCGGTGGTCTTCTCTAATGAGCAGATAGTCTGTGTTCTCGTACTGCATGTAGACCACTTTCCAATGCTGGAGAATTGCTCGATTTCTTGTGAAGAATTTATACATAATCGTTATCTCTGTCCACGTCATACTACATCACTGTTATGTTGTTGACGACTTACGTTCCGACCAAATGTTCATTCAACTTAAAAAAAAATTAATGGAGATAGAGTAGGTAGGTGATTGATGATTAACAGTCCTCGCCACATCCTCATCTAGAATTGACGATCTCCCGTTTTTACCAGCTGTAAACTCCATACACCACCTACAAACGTTTCTGACATGCATGAACCGTGCACGACTTCTTCAATTTCTGAAACATTTCGATAAGCCTAACATTTATTACGTATAAAAACCGAATTTCGCATTTGGCAAATGGAAGTTTCATTACGAACAACTGACGAGCAAAGATGAAGCAACATAGCGAAACTTTTGGGTATTTCATTCCCACCAACCACTAATGCTGGCGGGTAGTTCCGGTCTACGTCGGAAGATAGAGCGGAAGGCCCCCTTCAGCTTCCTTTCAAGAATCGTGGGAATGGGTGGTTGGTGGTTCAGGTGAGAAAGATGAAGAAAGAAGAGAATGAAAGATTACATGTGGAATATTACTGCCCCAGCATTTGCCTAAGTGATCCAAGGAAACCACAGAAAAACTTGGATCAAGGCAGACAGACCCGGAATCGAACCGGCCTTCTCCCAAATGCTGAGCAATGAACTAAACTTCTAGACCATGCGCCTCGGTCACCAGAGCGAGTAGACCAAGTAATGACTTTTTTGCGAATGGAGTGTGCAGCAAACACACCAGTGTAACCAACAATAATACAAAAAGTTTCGCCTGGGCTCCAACCCTTTGAATACCTTATTTCTAAGATTATCTTGGTAGGTTACACTAAGTGGGGACAACACTGTCCAATGCAATCAAACTTTTGCTCAACTAAAGATTGCAGATGGGCGCTAGGCCTAATAATTGCATAGATTTAAATTGAAGCGAGATGGATAAGTTTCTAATGATTTCTTACCAAATGGTAAGAAATAAAGCCGGAAAATTTTTGGCATTTTCACAGAATCAACATATTTTAATAGCAATCGTATTAAATAAGACAATATTTAGTTCTACGTAGGTAGTAATCTTGTTCTCAAGTCCACGGACTTTTTCCACGTCAGACGTTTCAGTATCATGTGCACATACCTTCTGCTAGAGTAATACTCAACGACATCAGAACAATACACCATCTTTCTTATTTTCCCAAATTGTCTCATTTACATCGAATATTTTTAATTGGGAATTTGTTTTGGATAAGAATTAAATGATTTTTCACATTAATATTAAATATTTACTATTTAAAGTGTCTTAAAGTATTTCGTAGAAGCTTGTAGTTTAATTTTAAATAATAATTTTTGAGGATCGTTTTTAGCAAGAGCCATTCATCTTCGAGGATCCCGACGCTCCAAAAAAATTCAACGGTTATTGCATTGATCTCATCGACGAAATTGCAAAGCAGTTGAATTTCGACTACGAAATTTATTTGGCAGAAGATAAAAAATTCGGTAATATGGACGACAACGGAAACTGGAACGGTGCTATCAAAGAACTGATTGAGAAGAGAGCAGACATTGTGTTGGGGTCACTGTCGGTAATGGCCGAAAGGGAAAACGTTATCGACTTTACAGTTCCATTTTACGATCTCGTCGGAATTACAATTCTTATGAAACTTCCGGAAACTCCAACATCGCTATTCAAATTTTTAACAGTTTTAGAAAATGACGTGTGGCTTTGTATTCTTGCGGCATACTTCTTTACAAGGTAGGAGTTTTATGGCATTCATTCTGTTTTGTTTTACTGCAAATCCTCAGCTTAATTTCTTTATATTACTTTATGTAGATATAGCAAACTGTCTTCAATTCCTTATTGATTTGGTTTACGTGCCCTTCACGTATACAAATTGCGTTGTCGATTCGCTTGGACAACTAGATAGATAAATTTATCGAGGTTTCCTGTAGCATGCTGATGAGATCAACTTATATCGAAATAGTGATTTGCCTCTGATCATCACGAAAAGGTCATCAGTCCTAAAATTGGTTGGACACGTACATCCACTTTTTCCTATCCTGAGCTAATCTTCGCATTTCCTCCAAACCAGAACAACCCACACCCTTAATTATTTGCGAACAGTAATCTAAACTAGGTCTACCTCTACCCCGTCTAACTCCTCTTTGTGCCTCTAATATATCTTTGACTAGTCCTTCATGTCTGAGAAGGTGTCCCACTTCCATAGAGTCAGTCCTCTGTTCTCCTATTCTTTCTAATATCTTTTCATTTCTAACCTTCTCTATCCATGGTATCCTCATCATTCGCCATTGCAAGACAATCATGTGATTTTTTGGGCTCAATAAAACAAGTTGTAGCTTTCATATTTTCTGCGATAGGGTAAATTCACTAACTACAATGCGGTTGCGTTTTTCATTCAATCAACATTTTTATCAATGAATACATCATTTATTTAAGTATTCCGATGTTCCAGTTTTCTTATGTGGATTTTCGATCGTTGGAGTCCGTACAGTTACCAAAATAACAGAGAAAAATACAAAGACGACGAGGAAAAAAGGGAATTCGACTTAAAGGAATGCTTATGGTTCTGTATGACTTCTTTAACACCCCAAGGAGGAGGTGAAGCGCCAAAGAATCTATCGGGACGATTTGTAGCAGCCACTTGGTGGTTATTTGGCTTTATTATAATTGCTTCGTATACTGCCAATTTAGCAGCGTTTTTAACCGTTTCTCGATTGGATACTCCCATCGAATCTCTTGACGACTTATCGAAACAATATAAAATCCAATACGCACCCACGAAAGATTCATCCACGATGACTTATTTTGAACGAATGGCTAACATTGAAGATCGATTTTTTGAGTAAGTACATTACTAAATTCATTATTAAATTCCTATAGATTACATTAACTAAGGATAAGCAATTATGAGGTGAAGATTTCTTNCCGACCTCATACCTGAGTTGATAAGATCGATTGTGGAATATCAGAATATTTCTAACGCCGCCATAATATTCGATGATTCTTTCGGTAAAAATAACATCAAGAGAACAAAACAATTTGCTTATTGCATTCAAGAAAATTCCTCTATTTAATACGAGGGCTGATCCCTGGTCTATTTACAATAAAAAAAAGTTATTTTAAATTTATTTTTCTACATAGGGTCCATTAGGGTCAATACTTTTTTACCATATTTAACTCTCTTCTCGGAAAAAAGGTACTTCAGTCTCGGAAAATCACTTTATCTCGCAAAAATCGTTTACCACGTCAAAACAGTTAGTAACCAAATTTGACGAAAATAGAGGCCCGTCTTAGTTACTGTAGCTCCTGTAATGACAAATATTTGACTGGGTGAATTATCCTGTTGCATGAAGACACCTATGCGTAACTTCGCCAAAGTTCTTCTTTTATTAATTGTTGTTAATTAAATTGGCATAATATCTATATTTCTCCAGGAAATATTACACCTTCAGAATCCTGAAACACAGGTAATTTTATCTTCCTTGCTGATGGTTGCATCTTCGGTGGTGGAGAGCCTTGATGGATCCATTCCTTATTTTGTATTTTGATCTCCACATCGTAATGAAGGATCAAGACCTAATCCAGCTTTACAAAAATGTTCTTTATCTTGTCTAATCGCAAGTATTTACCGCTCGTTGTTTAACACGTTCTATTTTGGTAGTTTTGTAAGGCTCTCCCAAAATTGATCGTCTATTATAGGTAGGATTTAACAGGTCCAAACTTTTAATTTTGTAGTATTACTCTGTATATAACAAGCTACAATATGACGTGAAAACAAATAATTATTTCGATTTATAATTGAGTCAAGGCTGGAGCAAAGGGGTCAACCCTCGTATTCAAGAATACAGATATAACAAAATCTATTCAGAATTATTACTTTCTTTTCTGATTCTTTTTCGGTTCTCCGTAGTAGTGCCCTTAAGAAAGGCCCACTAAAGGTGCTATGGCTGATTCAAAACTAAAATACTGAAATTTCTAGGTATCCTAATCTGTTTAGATTTTGAAGTTAAGATATCTCAAAATATTGATATGAGGCCAGATTCGAATTGAGAGATAAAAGCTATTCTCTAAATTGTTTTGCCCCTTTTTTTTAAGCAATTATAATCTCAAAAAGGACAGAAACTGCATTTCTTGAGTCAGAAGACTTCGATATCTAAAACTCTTGACGTGTTTCACTTTTTTTTTGTTAAAACCATCTGCGAATACATTTGGAGATACATTTTGTAATAATTTTATACATTTTCGTTGTAATAATCTTATTGCCTTATTTTGAAGTTCTATTTACTGAATATCACAATTTACTTAGTAATGGATCACAAATACAAGTCACTACTCCAGAATGTAGCAACAAGGCACATTATAACGCAAATTGACGATCGTAGTACGAAAGAGCAATTGCAGAATTTAAGAAAGCTTGACATGATGAACTTCTTCATATTGGGGAATTTGTTGAACATACAGAGAGTTCTGGACTCGGCGAATTCATTAGAATATTTCAGTCGAAAGTACGCTTGGCATGCCCTTACTCAAGACAGAGGGGATATGAAGTGTAACTGCAAAAATGCGACGGTCATTTTTGCCAGACCATTCGTTGATAATAGATTTCAAGATCGATTGGGATTACTAAGAACTTCTTATCAACTCAATGCAGAACCCCAGATATCCAGTGCATTTTATTTTGATTTAGCTCTTCATTCATTTATTGCGGTAAAGTAAGTACAATTATATTTAAAAGTACATCTTTATTTAATTTATGACTTTTTGTTAGTAATCAGACGAATGAAGTAGCTTATTAGAAGGAGTGCTTTTGCTTTCACAACCATTATCTTTTTTATAATTTTAAAACAGAATTTTGCTTTTCTTCTTTTATACACAAGGATGTAGTCAAAATTTTATTTTTCATGAGCTAAGAGTGGATCACCCTGCTGTAGATTTTAATTTCCTTGAACTCAAAACGCCTTGAATTCCTTGATAACACAGGTCTGCGAAAATTTTTTTCTTAAATTGTTAATATTTGTCGTAATAGTCTTAAAGTAATAGAAAACGATATTCATATGGTTTATACCACGTCACATTAACCCATAAATGCTCAGAGAACACATTTCCATTTGAACCCTTGCCACGTAATGAGTGCGACGAAAAAACATTCAATAACCAGTGTTTCTATGTTTTTAACGATGCTCGATGGTGTTGCTTAAAAATACCTCCGACAACATTAAAGGATGGAAAGATCGAAAATGAACAAAAAAACGTGATTTATGAATTGACTTTTTTCTTAAAAAGTAATTTTTTGTCCTTACGATTTTTTATATGCTTAAAACCTATATAGATCATGACCTCGATATGTAAACATGAAATAATCACCGTTGGTCAAGTCGAAATGCCTTTACAAGCTGTTTGATCAAACCAAGTTTAATGTAAAGTGGCGGAAGCAATACTTTCTTCTTTCAAACTTGTATTGATGACATTTTTCACTCCGACTTCCAATGGCATTCTAATTTTGACATAGAAATACCAAATAACAATAATTTTGATTTACCATAAGTCCACTGTCTTAACACTTCATCACATAACCGGCATATTTTATCGTAACCCAGTGTTTATCTTGGTGACACAACTTCATTCTGAAGTAAGCTTAATAAGCATTTTTTACAGTTTGTTATATTCAACTTTTGCTTAACTATTGTATATTGTCCGCAAATGTAAATAACTACATTTGAATTGTTTTTACAACTCCAAGAAGTCATGGTTAAAGATAAATAAAACACAATCTTTTATTACACGTTAATATTATATCTCTCTCAATAATGGCGCGCTATAAA
>NW_020439320.1:493958-531200 GCF_000699045.2 Agrilus planipennis | reverse complement strand
AATAGTGATTTGCCTCTGATCATCACGAAAAGGTCATCAGTCCTAAAATTGGTTGGACACGTACATCCACTTTTTCCTATCCTGAGCTAATCTTCGCATTTCCTCCAAACCAGAACAACCCACACCCTTAATTATTTGCGAACAGTAATCTAAACTAGGTCTACCTCTACCCCGTCTAACTCCTCTTTGTGCCTCTAATATATCTTTGACTAGTCCTTCATGTCTGAGAAGGTGTCCCACTTCCATAGAGTCAGTCCTCTGTTCTCCTATTCTTTCTAATATCTTTTCATTTCTAACCTTCTCTATCCATGGTATCCTCATCATTCGCCATTGCAAGACAATCATGTGATTTTTTGGGCTCAATAAAACAAGTTGTAGCTTTCATATTTTCTGCGATAGGGTAAATTCACTAACTACAATGCGGTTGCGTTTTTCATTCAATCAACATTTTTATCAATGAATACATCATTTATTTAAGTATTCCGATGTTCCAGTTTTCTTATGTGGATTTTCGATCGTTGGAGTCCGTACAGTTACCAAAATAACAGAGAAAAATACAAAGACGACGAGGAAAAAAGGGAATTCGACTTAAAGGAATGCTTATGGTTCTGTATGACTTCTTTAACACCCCAAGGAGGAGGTGAAGCGCCAAAGAATCTATCGGGACGATTTGTAGCAGCCACTTGGTGGTTATTTGGCTTTATTATAATTGCTTCGTATACTGCCAATTTAGCAGCGTTTTTAACCGTTTCTCGATTGGATACTCCCATCGAATCTCTTGACGACTTATCGAAACAATATAAAATCCAATACGCACCCACGAAAGATTCATCCACGATGACTTATTTTGAACGAATGGCTAACATTGAAGATCGATTTTTTGAGTAAGTACATTACTAAATTCATTATTAAATTCCTATAGATTACATTAACTAAGGATAAGCAATTATGAGGTGAAGATTTCTTTAATTAAAATATATAATCAAACGCCAACTTTTACCTTAAGATGAAGAAGCCTCTTCAGGGTAAGATTGTAAGATCAGAAAATAAATTTTTTGTAGGTGTTGCGGAAGATATTTTTCACCCTTAACTAATAATCTAATTTTTTTAAAATAATTAACACAAAAAATTGAATACAAGACAACAAACACACTTTAAAAGAATAAATAAAATAACGTTTGTCTCATTTTTAGAATATGGAAAGACATGAGCTTGAATGACAGTTTAAGCGATGTCGAACGTGCTAAACTGGCTGTATGGGATTATCCTGTGAGCGATAAGTACACAAAAATGTGGCAGGCTATCAAAGAAGCTGGAATGCCAGCAACGTTGGAGGAAGCTGTTAAAAGAGTACTACAATCGAAATCGTCCAGCGAAGGATTTGCTTACCTAGGTGATGCGACTGACATAAGGTTTCTCGAACTTACCAACTGTAATCTGCAAATGGTTGGAGAGGAATTTTCTAGAAAACCTTATGCCATTGCTGTTCAACAAGGCTCTCCTTTAAAAGACCAATTCAATACAGCGTAAGTACTAAATATTACTATTCAAACTCTAAAGCCTGTCTGTATTCTTATACATATCCCCCTGAAAAAAATGCAGTTTATTAAATAAAACTTAATGCTCGTCTTTTCAAATCTTTTGCGAAACTCTTTTAAGAAAGTGATTGGTATTTCAGTTGAAATAAAAGAAAAATAGTTCAAAGTAATAGTTACTTCAATGAAAATTCATTGAGGTTTTATGAAGGAGAACAAAAGCTAAATAAAGCACAACAAACAGTACCTCCACGTAAAAAAGTGTTTTGAAACCGAAGGTCATCCTCAGTTACAAAAACTCATATCCTAGAAAAAAATTGTCTACGTTTTCTAAGAAGTATTCTTTGACGTGCCGAATATCATGTCCAAATTACCAAAAGATATATCAAAACTAGACAAATTGGTCACAGACCAAAAATACCCAGAACGCCTAGTGAATTTTGCTAAATAAACCCTTTTTCGGTTACGGTTTTTGAACCCATCAAAGATACGCAATCATTCCCATTATCTATAGGCAACAAAAACGAAGGGAGTCAGACAGGGATGCACACTCTCACCGCTACTTTTTAATCTATAATCGAAGACGCGATCAACATCATTAAAGACAGTACAACTGTAGGGATAGATATACAGGGACAAAAAATTAGTATGCTTAAATTTGCAGATGATATAGCAGTGTTAGCATCTAGTAAGGAGGACCTAGAGATAGCTTTAAATAAAATGGAAGCGGTACTGACAAAACAGTACTGTATGAAAATAAATAAAAATAAAACATAAATACTGGTATGCAAGGGAAGAAAAAGTAGGGAAAGAGCGAATATGAAGATAGGAGACGAAAAATTAGAAGTGGCCGATTTTAGGTATCTAGGAAGTCAGATAAGTCAGGACGGAAGGAGCAGTAGGGATATAAAACAGAGGATAGCGCAGGGTCGAGCCGTCTTCAATAAAAAGAAGTCACTTCTATGTTCACGAACGGTTAATTTAGAAATTCGAAAAAGACTGTTAAAGGTATACGTTTGGAGCGCGGCGTTGTACGGGTGCGAAACATGGACAGTGGGCACGGCGGAAAAGAGAAGGTTAGAAGCGTTCGAAATGTAGTATTACAGGTTAGAAATTATGAGGTATTAGAAAGAATAGGAGAACAGAGGACTCTATGGAAGTCAATAAGAAATAGGTGAGATAGGCTGATAGGACACCTTCTCAGGCATGAAGGTCTTGTCAAAGATATATTAAAGACAGAAATTGGAGTTAGGATGGGTAGAGGTAGGCCTAGATTAGATTACTGTTCCCCAATAGTTAAGGATGTGGGTTATTCTAGTTTTAGGGAAATGCCAAGATTAGCTCAGGATAAGAAAGAGTGGAGGTGCGTGTCCAACCAATCTTAGGACTGATGACCTTACGATGATTAGTTTATCGGTGCTTTGTTACTAATAATGTGTGCCAATGAAAATCTATCTACATCTATTAGTTTCTTGTAATTTCCGATTTATTCGCATGTAATTTTGTTACTATTTTTTGTAGAATTCTGACGCTTCTCAACAAAAGACAATTAGAAAGATTAAAAGAAAAATGGTGGACAAACAACCCCAAAGCAAAGAAGTGTAAAAAACAAGACGATCAATCGGACGGCATTAGCATCCAGAATATTGGAGGAGTGTTTATTGTCATATTTGTGGGAATCGGCTTGGCTTGTATCACATTGGCATTTGAATATTGGTGGTATAAATACAGGAAGAACGCAAAAATTATCAATGTGCAAGAAACAAATCCGAAGAAGCCCCACCAACAAACTAAAATAAAAGTAAAAGAGCATGCAGATACCTCGAAACTAAACAATAGCGAAGATAATAAATTCAATAGTTCACATCTTAGATCACGATTTTAATGATTTGTGAAAAGTAGCTATAACTTTGCTTAGATAAAAATTCCTCCAGTTTAAACTTTAACGTAAGTTTTATTCATATAGGCATTTACCCATTACCTACAGAAACTTTTAACGCAATAAGTGTGGATAACATTCAATTATAATAAACTTACATTGTACAGCCTGTAATTGTAATTGTGTGTCTTAATAAAACTGATTACAAATATAACGCAGATTTTATTATTTTTAAATTGGGAAAGAATATTAATTGCATTTTATTTGTCATGTGCTTCCCTGATATACTTATAAATGCCAAATCAAGAGAGCAACTAATCTTTGTTATTATTGTTTTGTTAAAAAATTCTGTTTCCCTTTAAATTGTTTGGATGGCTAATTGCTAATGAATTTAATGACTGATGTTCGTCAACGTGATGTAATGTACAGTACGTTGCACTTTCTGCATTATCGCTATCTATTGTACATGACTAGTATAATCTAGTAAACAATTCTTGAAAAAATACCAAATTATTGCAATCAACGCCATTGTAATTGTTCTATCCTTGCATCCCTAGCATCGTAAAAGTGAGTAATATATTACAAATCAAGGACGGATAACGCCCCTTCAGACGTGGATTGTGATTTTGATCCGTTTGGATCTCATCGGCACACCAAACCACTTCCGTATGTGGACGAACCGGGGGATTTTCCTTCTACCTGGTCCCCTCCTTCCTTTTACTCTCTGCTTTGTAAGAACAGTTGCAATAGGCGGTATTTCACAAGATTTCTCATAATATAATCCAAGTACTCCAGCTTTCGTTGATGGTTGACAATTCATCCTCCTAATGACCTCTTCGTTGGAAATCCCGTCAATCCAGGAAATGTTTAAGATTCGTCTATAAATCCACATTTCAAAACACTGGAATCTTTTTTCTGTTGCTTCAAACTTTCAGTTTCGGCTCCACCGCTATCTGAGAAATTGCAAACGTTTCTAAATTTTCAAAACTGAGCCTACTCTAACGTTGGTACCATACTTTGAATAATAAATCGGAATATCAGTGGCATATTAGCAAAATTAGTTTGTATTGGAATCCAAGTGTAAATGTTTATTACTCACTGATAAATATCTATTATTCCCTTTAGTCTTGTCACGACACACTAATTTTCAAAATTGCAGTATAAAACCCAATCGCTCAAACTACGCTTTTATATGGGTAGTAGTTATCAATATTGCAATTAAATTTCAAAACCAAAGTCATGTTTATGAAGTTAACTCACATTTTAATTGACGTATGTACTTTTCTAGTAACTATTGCTAATTTGGGAGGTACTGAAAGTCTTACAGTATGTAAGTTACGCTTCTCATTATCAAAAATTGCACTAATTCTACATCTTTTTATTTTTTGAGTGCATATTAATGAGAGGCAGAATCATGTGGCGAAAAATGCAGTTCAAGCAGCTCTTGAATATATTTATAGAAATAAAAGCTATAATCTAAAAGTTGATTACCAATACGTGGAAGCAAATGTCTCGAATGAACATAGCATTTTAAAATCAGGTAAGTTTCAATTTATTACAATAAATGATAATGATACGGCCTGGCTTCTCCGAAGTCACTTGAGTTTATTTTACCCGCTTTAGCGTTTTTACTATAGATGTCGTGCATGCGTGTCGACGAAACGTTGAGAGCAAACACGGTGGTTAAAAAGTCAGAAAACTGACAATAATAATAATCTATTGTATTGCACACTCCTATAAAAGCAGATTGTGCAATTTGTAAATTATTTTAAAAACAATTTTGCCTGAATATGACACAATAATTGTTTCAAAATGTCGGGATTCTAAGATACCTTAACCCAGGGTTTCTTAAGCCTTACATGGCTTCCTTTCTAAAGTCATTCGTTCATAATAATCAATACAAAAATTGGCCTGTCTAACTAAAGACTTCTGAAGGCTCTTTTTGCGCTTTTTTTTACTATAATTGGGGTCAGATTTATTCAGACTTCAATAGCATTGGTGTTTCCTTGGCTTTAACATTTTTAGTTGCCTGTCAACTTACACTGCAAAACGAGTTAGTACAAGGCGACTATGTTCATCAAGGTAGAGTTCTTAAAAACGAATGAAATTGTATTTGCTTTGGCTTTAAGCCTAGGGTATCTCGAAATCTTTAATCAGCTAAGGAAATCTGAGGCTTGATTCAGATACTGTGAACGACAAAGTACACGAATGACGACAAGAAATGTGTTTGGAGGGTCAAAACGCTTGTATCTTGGATGCTTGGTCATGCTCAAACTTCGAATCACATACCAGTGCAATGTAAGCTCCTGAATCCTTACTTCTTAGATGGTTTGCCGCTTGGCGAATCCGAAAATTTACAGTTGGAACGACCGTGTAACTACCCTTCAACTCCTACCAGTGGAACCCAAACCACAATTAATATCGGGTTGTTCGGAAAGTCATTTCGTTTTTTCCCGACAGAGGATTTAATTGTATTCTTTTGCACCCAATTTCACTTTTAAGCCGTATAATTTTTATATGCTTTGAGAGCTCATATAGCAGGGCTTGTATGTGAAAAATTCCAATTAATTCTACGCAGTAGTTTTTGGTTGGTGCCCTTTTAAATATGGAGAGCGATAAGCAGCATTTTCGACATATCTTACTGTTTTACTACAGAAAGGGTAAAAATGCTGTTCAAGCCAGAAAGAAATTGACTGATGTGTATGGAGAAGGTGTGTTGACAGTACGCCAGTGCCAGAACTGGTTCGCTAAATTTCGATCCGGCAATTTTGATGTCGAAGATGCACCACGTTCGGGAAGGCCGGTTGAAGCTGATAAAGACGCGATAAAGGCATTAGTTGATGTGAACCGGCGAATAACAACACGTGAGATCGGATTGAGGTTAAATTTATCAAATTCAACAGTTTATGACCACTTGAAAGGCCTGGGATTATCCTCGAAGCTCGATGTATGGGTTCCCCATGTTCTCACAGAGAGAAATCTGTGTCGCCGCATTGACGTCTGCGATTCGCTTCTCAAACGTCACGAAAATGATCCGTTTTTGAAGCGCATCATCACTGGGGACGAAAAATGGGTTGTATACAACAACGTCAAACGCAAGAGGTCATGGAGCAAAAAAGATGAACCGGCTCAAACCATTTCCAAAGCCGATATTCACCAAAAAAAGGTGATGCTGTCTGTTTGGTGGGATTTTAAAGGAATCGTTTTTTTTGAGCTTTTACCGGATAACACAACGATTAATTCGGAAGTCTACTGTCATCAGCTGGACAAACTGAATGATGCACTTCAACAGAAAAGGTCAGAACTAATCAACAGGAAAGGTGTAGTGTTTCACCAAGACAACGCGAGACCTCACACAAGTTTGGTCACTCGCCAAAAGCTTTTACAGCTTGAATGGGATACAATGCTACACCCACCATATTCTCCAGACCTGGCACCATCGGATTATTATTTGTTCCGGTCACTCCAAAATTTTTTAGACGGTAAAACCTTCACCTCAAATGAGGAGGTCAAAAACCTCCTCGGTCAGTTTTTTGCCAGCAAAGACCAAAAATTTTATGAGCGTGGAATTATGCTACTACCAGATAGATGGCAAAAGGTGTTGGACCAGACCGGTCAATATATAATTTAATAAAGTATTTGTTTATTATACGAAAACTGTCTTTCATTTCCCCAAAAAAAAAAACGAAATGACTTTCCGAACAACCCTATAATTTCCCTGCACGTTTCTTTGCATTCGTAAAAGCTCACGTGACAATCTATCCGAAACCATCAGTACTTTTAGCATTACAACAAGAGGCGAAATGTTTGCATCGAAATAAAAAACCTTACAACCCTCATTGGCTCTAATTCTCTACTCATACTCAATGAAACTAAGGGAAAGAAACTGAAAATACTGTAACAAATCCTAAACCAAAAGTCGTCAAGTTGTCATTCAACCTTTTTGAACTGTTTTCTTATCATTCATGAAACTCGAATTAAGTGTATAATAATCAGTTGTTACAATCATTATAGCGAAACCAATTCCTCAAAATATAGGATAAACAAGACCGAATGGGTTACCTAGAAATACCGGTTTATCGTTAGTGTAACGAGCTTACCCTCCGTTCTACCTGGGGCCTATCGAGTAACTACCCAAACTGCTAATATTCTAAATATTATCTTATATTATTAGCTTTCAAATTTTTTTTGTTCTATCGTCTTTTTCTATTCTTTTAAACTTACCTTTAGGGAAGCGTTTCCTTAGGATCTCGTCCCTATTATTTTTTTATAGTAGATATTTAGCAGTAGCATTTTTTTTGGCCGGTCAACTTATCTCCTTTAATTTTCGACGTAGAACCACGATTCTTTTTTTTTAACCCCACCTAGCCACCCACGGAGATTTCAGTACCCGTGTCGGTTTTTTTGTTCTCCTTCAGGAAGGTAGTTTTTTTTTTGGAAAATTAATTTGCGCCCTTTCTGCTACCACCCCACTTTCGACCCTACCTTTTCATCCCCACCGAAGTACAGGAGTCTGTATAAAAAGGCAAACCCCCGAAGCAAGAGCACAAAAAAACCCACCACATCAGAGGTGGACCACCTACTCCCGTTTCCTCCCCAATACTCCCGTCCACCAACACTTTTAGCCGATTTCCCATCTCAACCCTACCCTTAATCCCCAGCTTTCCACTTGTCTCCCGAGGATGAAAAATCCACAGGGTTTACCTCCCCGCTCCAGGAGGGGTTTTAATCGGTAAAAATCCGACACTACCCCCCCTCAGGGGGTGTCTTTTGAAGATTTCCCCTCCTCGAGCATAATCTAAACAAAAAAAAAAAGCAAGAGCACGATTCCGACATTCCACCTACCCAGGCAAGGAAGAGGGAATCAAATCGTACCAACTAGACTTACTCACCCGCAGTAAGTCCATGTGAAAAGTGCTCTTGTTCCGCTCCGCCAAAAACCGTAAGTTTTCACCCGTTACGTTCACCATTGTGCTTATTGGACTCAGTCATTTTAGTTATAAGTATTTGTATCTTCTTGTTTTTATGGTATTTTGTTTTCTTGTCCTGTATATTTGTTTATTTCTGTCAAGGGAGGTTTGTTTGTTCGTAGTCGTATGTATATTTGTTTCAAGCTTTCGGCTTATATAAATTTGTAAATAATGTTTTTTTTGTTTGTGAAATGTTTTGTTGTAATTACTGTATATATTAAGTGTTAATTAAATTTTTGTTGTAAATAAAGTGTCGTTATAACGCGAGGTGTAATCACAGTTAAAAAGGAGATTCAAACTATCACAAGGTAGTACCGGTCCACCCAAAAATCACTTCATATAGGGATATACAAGTTCTTTGCTTCTTGATCCATGTAGATTTGGGTTACTTATACGTTTTACTTTCAGGGGAACCGGTTTGTGCAATCACTCCCTTAACGATTTCAAATTTTATAAAAATTGTTTCAAATTTTGAAAAATTCAAGTGTCGCACTAATTATTGTTTCAGTTTGTGGTGCTTACGACAGCATATTGAATGCTAGAAAACCTATCCATTTAATTCTGGATACAAGCACAAACGTAATCATAAGTAGGCTAATCGGACAAGTTTCCATTGACATAGGTATTCCTATTGTCTCTACAAATCCGGCTGATTCTCATTACATTTTAAAATCAAACGCATTTGTGCCCATAATATTGCCTCAAACTATGTTACAGAAACAACTGAAAAGTTTTACTAAGCAGCAGATTATGTACTCGAGTGTAATTATACTTGATGGCATATTTCATGGTAAGTACATTTACAAGATATTTCACACAATAAACACATTTTTGAAGGAAATGCATTATCATTGTTAAAAATTGAACTCTTCCCGTCCAGACAAATCGGTAGAGAAATAAAGACTACCTAATAGCTGAAATACATCTATGTGCTTATTCATTGAACGCTATTTAATGGCAGCAAGTAGATTGCTTGGTGTTCTTTCGGGGATTCTACGGTTTACAGCGTGCTGAGGAAAGTCAAGAGTCCGAAATCGCTAACCACGTTTGCTGGACTCGATAGAACACTATTTCTAATAAAAAGCCCCGTCATTCTTGTACTGGTTCTGTGCTATAATCTGCTACTCCATAAAATTTGTTATCAACAAAAAAATGTTGACGCACTAACGTCATATAATCACCGGACATCAGAATGCTAACCAAGAAAATTAAACTTTTTGTCATAATACTTTTGTTCGTTTTTTCTCCAAGAAATTTACTTCGCTCATCATCATCATAAGGTCGTCAGTCCTAAGACTGGTTGGACACGCACCTCAACTCCTTCCTAGCCTGGCTAATCTTCGCATTTCCCTAAAACTAGAACAACCCACATCCTTAACTATTTGCGAACAATAGTCTAATCTAGGTCTACCTCTATCCTTTCTAACTTTCGTTTCTGCCTCTAATACGTCTCTGACTAGACCATCATGCCTGATAACGTATCCTGCCTATTTCTTATCGACTTCCATAGAGTCCTCTCTTCTCCTATTCTTTCTAATGCCTCTTTATTTCTAACCTTCTCTATCCACGGTATCCTCATCATTCGCCTGAAATACCACATTTCGAAAGCTTCTACCGTTTTCTTTTCCGCCGCGGCCACCGTCCATGTTTCGCACCCGTACAGCGCCTCATTCCAAATATATACCTTTAGCAATTTTTTTTGAATTTCTAAATTAATCGTTCGCAAGCATAGAAATGACTTCTACTCTTTATATCGCTGCTACTCCTTCCATCCTGACTCAACTGAGCTAGATACCTAATATCAGTCACTTCTTCTCATCTTTCGTCTTTCTTTTATTGTATTGAGTCGGAGCAAAGAGTGAACGCAGTAATGGCAGGGGTAAATAGTAGAAGTGGTGGGATCATAGAACGCATAAGTCTTTTTACTTTGCTGTTGTAAGCCAAGTTTGTAAAGAAAAAAGAAACGGTTGATTTTCCGAAGCGACAACTACCGGTCGGATGACAGAAGCTTCGAGATTTATGGGCATGTTATCCGAAACGAAGTCCGGATTATTAACCCAGCATTGGACTTCTATACTAGTCTCTCTTCTCTGATTATAACTTATTTATTAGAAGATACGGAATATCGATTAATTGCATTGACATCATATGTTCCACAATTACAGTTAAAGAAGATGATTTTGCACAGTTTAGAGCAACATTACTGAAGTTCAATTTTAACATATTTCCTCGAATAAACGATTGCATAGACGCTCATGCAAAACATTTTATATTCATTGGAACATCAAGAAATGCACAATGGCTTCTTCAAGAAATTGTTAAATACTATCAGCCAAAAAAGGAGCTGAAATGGTACATTATTATAATGGATATGAACACACCAATTATTGGGGATTTGGAATATTCCAATGTTATGCTCATTAATCCCATTATACCCGCTGCACAAAACAACAAACTGTTATTACTCAAGAACAGGGTTACAAATAAAAACTGGGATTTTGGAATAAACGATATTTTTTATTTTGAAGTTGCATTGAATGCCTTCCTCGTCGCCAAGTGAGTAATGAAGTTATTTAATAATGGTACTGATATGAGTAACAGTAAAAACTCTCTGTAAGGACACTGAAGGGCTCAGAAGCTATATTATTGTGATAACTACATTTTGTTGGCTAAATTTGCAATCATAGTCTCTTACTTGAAAAGATTGTAATAATTAACGAAATTTTACTTTAATCCACTACTTGAAGCAAATCAAGAAAGATAAGGAATCACAAATTGCTATGTCACAAACTTGATCTTTTTAATTATATAACGTCAAAAATGAAGGGTCATAAAAAATCAAAATTTGCAATTTATAAATTTCTAATGGTTCACAAACTAACATGGTTCAGGAAACTAAGACCAGGTGTATAAAAATTTAAATAATGGAATTTTTTGCCCTTTTGTGGGCATTACTACACGAAGTAAAAGATCAAAACAATTAAAAAAAAAACTAGCCATTTCCGATGTACCATTTATCGTTGAATTAGAATCTGGCCTCAAAATTGCCCTTGCATGTCAAGGTTTTGAAATATTAACATCAAAATCCAAATGGTACTAATTTGACAGTGTTGGAAGTTACATCGGAGATGATTACGCTTTCGTTTTCCATTTCTTAAATTCTAATTTTGTTGACTTGTATTATGAGTTTAGACTACAAAAAAATAGCTCTAGTCGCAAAGTGTATACTGTATACCTACATATACTTATAAATTGAGCTTCTAGAGTCTAGTTAAAGTGCATATTCAACGGTTGCGCCGCAGTGGTGTAACCACTAATGGTGTAGAGATGAAACAACTACTAAACTTGACAAGAACTATTTACCTATAGAGACAACGTATTAAAAAAAAAAAACAACCCTTTTCAATTGTGGATTAAGTGTTTCAATAAGGCACACAAGATTTCAAAGATGATGCATGACCAGAACGACCAACAACTTCCTGAGTCAATGCAATCGTTAAAGATATGCGCTCTCCTATGCCGAATTTCTTTCTAAAGGGCAAACAGTAAATGGTGGTTCCTACGTAGCTTATCAACCCTCGTATAGGACTTTGGATGATGACCATAAGTGAATGCTAGACCATGACAGTGCTCCTGCACATTGTCCTAGAGTTTCTAACCCGTAGTTCGATCACCACGTCAGATCATCCTCCTTATTCACTTGATTTAATCCCCTACGACTTTCTTCAATTTCCTAAATGCAAAATGATCATGCGGACAACGGCATAAAAGATGGAGCACGTGCATTACCACAAACGGGAAGTACTTTAAAAGGGATAAGATTATCATTAATTTTGTTAAATAAGACTCTTGCGACATCTGTTCATGTATTTCATGGACATACAGCGATTTACTCTTTCTATTAGCTCTTGTTAAACCTAAATACGGTTTACACCATACGGATATCATTTAAAAATAATAAAAATGGAATAAAAGTAGAAAAAACAGTTCTTTTTTTCTGGAAAACACATTATTAAAATAGTGAGCGGCGTCGTTATATAGAATAAAGTATTACACATATATGTGTCCGTAAGGAGAATCAATTTGTACTTATTAAGAGAATTGTCATTAGGGAGTTTTCACTGTTTTTCACAATAACGAATTTCCTTTATACGCATCAGTTATTGTCACTTGTTATCATTGTAGTAAACTGAATGTGGAAACATCAATCTCCAAAAAAATAACTTACATAAAATGCAAAGAAGAATATAGAAAAACTATATTAAACAAAGAAAAACTGGACTTTCGTAATTACTTTGAAAAGGTGATATATTAGTATTCTAGTTAGTAATAAAAAAGTTATACTTTGACCTATACTTTTATGTATTATCATCAGCATAAATTCAACGATTCTTTGTATGGTCAACTAAAGACAACGGACGGCAAATTCTTTTTTATAACCTTAAATATGAATATAAACGAAATAAAAAAGAAAAAAAAATTAAACTTGGGAACATGGAACATTGACGATCCACCTCTATCTCCACCATCATTACCCAGAGATATAATCCTTCCTCCATTAAAAATAGTGGCTATACTGGTAAAACCTAAATGCATTACATTCATCAGTTGATTCAAATTTATTGAGTAGTATAGTATACATTATACATAAATAAAATAATAGCTAAGTTCATCTATCTTCAATATAATTAGACTACTAGTTAGTTTTTCATCAAATTTTTTTAGAGTAGTAATGATTTTTAAGTCACAGTTTCCACTTATGACTGCTTCGGCTAATTTACAGGGACAGGAGTTTGTGAATTTATCACAGTTGTGCTAAAAGTAATAGATACATATAATACATAATAGCCGTTCTTTCACAATAAATTTCGTTGCGTTGATCATTTGATTGACTTCATCTTGGAATCATTTAGTAGCATCAGCTTCATTTACACTCAGCGTTCCAATCTCGTTCTATTCCACAGTGAGTGTAGAATCAAGCTTCCGTTTACACCTTAGTCGCTCCATTCGGATTAAGAGTGGATCGAGTGAATTGAATGTCAAATAATATATGTATAATAATGAATAAACAGTAACAATTATCATAAGTGGTAACATTACATTTTGATTGGCAATACTGACATTACTCCTGATTTAGCCCGTCCACCTCGTCTCTTTCAATTCCATTGAAAATAATAGGATTGGAATGAAATCAGTCCGACAACGATTGGACCTGTTTACATCGAACAAGTACCGCTCCATTCCAGAACGGAATGCAATGGGAGCGCTGGATGTAAACTAAGATATTATTTATCTGTAACAAATATAAATCATCACATTGACGTGTACCGGTATTTTAATTTTGGCTGACGAAAATGTAAGAACTGATGCTGTCTTGATTCGGGTGTAAAGATCGTCGTCGGTTGGGGTTGATTCCTAAGATTTCGCAAGCAATACTGACAAGCGACAGAGAGGCCATCGAGATCCAAAACATCCGGAGAACTTCAACGAGAAGGAGGAAAACCTCAGACAAAACCAGATCTGAAACCCGATCCTCAGATATACCCGAACGGTACCGACCGGTATGCCATGGTTAACTGAACTGGAACAAGCCCCAACCCCCTACCCACCGGTATAAATAGAACTTTCGCAGACAGAGGAGAAGAACTTAAAATATTAGACCATTGCTTAACAATCGGGAGAACGCCGGTTCGATTCCGGGCCCGTCTGCCCTAGTCCAAGTTTTTCCGTGGTTTCCTTGGATCACTTAGGTAAATGCTGGGACAGTAATATTCCACAAATAATATTTCATTCTCTTCTGTCTTTATTTCGTCCGTCTCATCTATCTCACCTGAATCACCACCCATCCATTCTCACGATTCCTGAAACGAGACTGAAGAGGGCCTTCCGCTGTACTTTCCTGTACAGAGACTGCCCGCCCACTAGCATTATTGGCTGGTGGGAATAAAACACTCAAAAGCTTTTCTTTTAAGCATAAGGAAAGTCGCCAATCCACATTATGTCCACATCCAGTATCGGAGATGGAAGGACCTCTGAAGAAGCTCATCATTCATGCTACCGAAACATTAGGATAATCCGCGAAAGTCTTTACCAGTGTAAAAACTGTTTCAAACCATCGCATCTCAAATAATGAGATGACAATATGAAGTCACTATGGGTAATATGATGTAGTCATGTTTCACTGTCCACTAAGGTCGCTTGCACACTCGACCACCTATGAACGCCACAGAAACGACCACGCGCTCACAAGCTGAGATTGCAACATAATATTGTTTCTACTTGAACTAGAACGACTTTGGAACAGTTACATTACAATTCTTGTCTAGGATCGCCACTTTTCAAAAATGGTAGACCAGAAGGTCACGCAGATGACATTTTTATTAAAAATAAAAGGCTTTTAATGTACTATTTTCATAAGTTTAAGACTTATATTATATAGCTTCAGCATTTGTTTCACTAGATTTACCTCAAAAAACGTCACGGGCAGAACGTCAATTTATTTGAATCAACTGAATGATGAATGATCATTAAAGTGTAATTTTAAAAATTAACACTTGCGTTATGTTGTCTTCCTTTTCATAGCAGGAACCATTATTATTTGAAGATCCATTAGCACCAAACGGTCTAAATGGTTTATACATTGACATTATCAATATTTTTGCGAAAAAATATAATTTCAAGTATAGCATTGTGATTGGAGAAACAATTGGTGATATGAACAGTAGTAATAAAGAATGGAGTGGTGCCATAAAAGATTTAATCGAGAGGAAAGCTGACGTAGTATTGGGTTCTATAACAATTAATTTTTTGGCGGAATCCGTTGTTGACTTTACGGTTCCTATAGGCGAACACAAAGGGTTTGCAATGCTTGCAAGGGAATTTAGAAGGAAAGCTTCCTTATTTGAATTTCTTTATTTTTTCGAAAACAATGTATGGATATGCTTCATTTACATATATGTATTCACGAGGTGAGAAACACATTGTATATTATTGTTAACATTAGTTTATAGATGTCCTCTGGCGTTCATATTATTGTTACAAGGATTATGCATATGTTTTACATACAATTGTTCATGACAACAAAAGTTGATGATTGATAATCTACAAAAATTAACTTAAAACCCATCCACAAATAATCTTTCGAAAGAAAGATGAATTTACTTCGTATTTATAATTTGTCAATCAAACTTTTAATTAATTTGATTCGGTTTTAGAAACATTCTGTATCAAACTTTAAAAAAAAAAACATTAAACTTGGGAACATGGAACATTGACGATCCACCTCTATCTCCACCATCATTACCCAGAGATATAATCCTTCCTCGATTAAAAATAGTGGCTATATTGGTAAAACCTAAAACAGTTTCCACCTATGACTGTTTCGGCTAATTTACAGGGTCAAAAGTTTTACAAAGCTGATGATTGATAATCTACAAAAATTAACTTAAAACCCATCCACAAATAATCTTTCGAAAGAAAGATGAATTTACTTCGTATTTATAATTTGTCAATCAAACTTTTAATTAATTTGATTCGGTTTTACAAATATTCTATAGCAAACTTTTTAAAAAATCAAAATAAATTTCTATCATACACTTTCAGTATACTCTTATGGATTTTGGATTACTGGAGCCCATACAGTAGTAGGAATAATAAAAAAAGACTTTCTAGAAATAACAAGGAATTTACTGTAAAGGAAAGTTTCTGGTTTTGTATAATTTCTTTGACTCCCGAAGGTGGTGGCGACATTCCGAGAAACCTTTCAGGAAAGATAGTTATAGTCACTTGGTGGATTTTTGGCTACATTTTGATTACTGCATACACAGCTAACTTAGCATCGTTTATGACTATTTCACGAGGATATTCCCATATTCGTACCATTTCCGATCTATTCAACCAACATGATATACCGTATGGTCCGTATATCAATTCCACTGCTTATGTTTATTTCAACGATATGAAAAACATTGAGAATTACATTTTTACGTAAGTATGTACACCCACCTAAGTCCATACACGTAAACCAAGCAGAAGATAGTAAAATCCTTTCTTATAGTAAGGAATAAATACGATTTCTTACCCGGAAGGAATATTACTTTCGTCAGGACAAAATATTTTACCATCACTAATTAATTTATTAATTAACTTATTTTTCAACATTTTGCCAATTGATTATGAGATTTCCCAAAAGGCCAGCGGATTAAAAATGAAATTCCTTATTTATCAAAAATAATTAACTAAAAGCATTTTATAAGTTAATAATTATAAATAAATTGTTAGTCAAAAGCTCACAATTATTTTATTTTAAAATTCCTTAATTAATTTGATATTTTTTATGCTCAGCGAAATTTTAATCATCACTCTGCAAAGTAAGTCAATCATCAACATTATCAGGCATCGATGTAATCATTACTATTTCTGCAATTCCTATTTTATTCCCTGTCGAAAAACACATGACATAGTTTAAAATCTAAAAGCTTCACCCTCGCTGAACGACCCCAAAAGCTCAAATTAATACTACAGAGAAAGTGTAGCCAATGAGTCCTTTGAAATTAAAATACTTTCAGAAAGTGGAAAGACATTAGTTTGAGTCAAAGTTACTCCAATTATGAACGATCACAATTTGCTGTATGGGCTAATCCGGTTCAGAACCGTAATAATCTCTTTATCAAAGAGTTTGGTGAAGATTTTCCACATTCGCTTGAAGAAGCCATTCAAAGAGTAAAAGGGACAAAATCGGGACAAGAGGAATATATTTATATAGGAGATGCACATGACGCAGAGTTCCTTGCATTGACCGACTGTGACTTAAAAGTAATCGGAAGTGAGTTTTCTAAAAGGCCGCATGGCTTTGCTCTTCAAAAGGATTCACCATTGAAAGAAATTTTCGATCAAGCGTAAGTTACATTGTACATAATAACGATACTGTTCGAGGTCTGTTAGTAGTAAAGCTTCTTTTTTATATATTTAGTGTTAAAATCTAGTAAAGCAAACTGAAAATGTTTTGTTCCAAGAAAAGAATATATTATCACGTCGGTATTTTGTTACTTTGTTTTTTTGTTAATTATTTATTTTAATTACCTGATTATAATGCATTTTGATTATTTTTGCGTGACTGGGGGTAAGGTATTAAGATGTTAAGAAAGGCAAGATTGAAAAACAATAACAACTTTATTATAAAAAATGATATAGAGAATTGAACAGAAACGTTCATGAAAAGGATCTTTCTCTCCACGTACTGTGGATCAATACACTGAAAAAGTTAAGAAGTTTACTTACACTGATAGGAGCGTTGCAATCATCATCATCCAGGATAGTGTTACAAACACTTAGAATTTCCCACTGGTTACCCTCTTATGGGTAGACTTTTACTTTTCGCGTTTCTGAGTCGACTGGTCGCGATCAGACTATCGATCCCCGTTCACGCGCTAAACTTTTTTGATGAACCAGTGATTATTTGTACCATAGTTCAACATGGGTCATTCACTGGTTCTAGAAGTTTCTTTGGTTTAGCATGTTTAACGAAAAAACTGACGAAATCCTTTTTGATGACTTCGCGAAGTTCACAATGACCAGAAATATCGAACTGGCGTCAATTTCTGCTTATACATAGATAATTCATTTCGCTTACTGCTTTGTTGCTGCAGAATCCCAAACACACTTATTTTGCAAGTAAATGAACTAGATATCTGTTTTATGAATTTAGGAAGAATAGCAATGTTATAATTATGAAATATTTAATTGATTTTGAAATATGTTTTAAAGTCTAAAATGGTTTTTTGAGTTTCCTTAAAACTTCACTGCGTGACAATATACTCATAAATCCACCAAAAGTACTAATTTTTCGTTTAGTATTTGGTTTTAGCTTTGCATATTCGTTCTTTCTGTCTTTGTTTTAATCTTTGTTTTGTTCATTAGGTCTTAATTTTAGTCTTGGTCTTGATCCTTCAGTCTCGGTTTTAGTCTTGGTCTTGTTCGTTCGATCTTGGTCTTACATTTTCGCAAGGCCAAGACCAAGACCAATTTTGCTCCTCAAGGATTATGAAGAGTTGACCATAAATGTATACCCAAACCAACTCAGGAACGCGGAAGCAGTAGCAGAATCCCACACTGATCCCACTTCCTCTCCAGCGTTCCCGTGTTGGTTTCTGATGTAACTATACTCTAACTATTCAGTTGGGTGAACAGGACCAACAAAAGCGAAGACAAAACATGCAAAGGAACTTTTTTTAAGTAACAGCCTATTAGCTTTCTACAAATTCTATACAAATTCTATAAAATAAAAATAATTCTTACTTACTAGTTCTGCTTATGGATTTTGGATTACTGGAGCCCATACAGTAGTAGGAATAATAAAAAAAGACTTTCTAGAAATAACAAGGAATTTACTGTAAAGGAAAGTTTCTGGTTTTGTATAATTTCTTTGACTCCCGAAGGTGGTGGCGACATTCCGAGAAACCTTTCAGGAAAGATAGTTATAGTCACTTGGTGGATTTTTGGCTACATTTTGATTACTGCATACACAGCTAACTTAGCATCGTTTATGACTATTTCACGAGGATATTCCCATATTCGTACCATTTCCGATCTATTCAACCAACATGATATACCGTATGGTCCGTATATCAATTCCACTGCTTATGTTTATTTCAACGATATGAAAAACATNACCAGGTGCGAAGTTTAAGTATGATTCATATTTTTCTGATTGAAGTGATTGAGATATAGTTTTTCTATCTTTATGTTATAGTTTCTTTAGTTCAGCAACAAATAATTCTTCTATATGCTTCCTTATTTACCTTTGCCACCCTTCGTTTTAATTAAAAAAAAAGACTCTAACACCAAAATAGTTTGTTTACCGTGAAAGATCAGAGCCAAAAGAAGGTTGCGAATAATTTTATTGATATAAGACTAATATCAATCAATCAAAATATTTACAACCCCATTTTGTTTCTGATCTTTTTTACATTGTAATAAAGTAAAGTGTAAAGAAATGGAATCCATAGTTTCTTTAACTTTGGTTTCATCTAATAAGTGAAGTGTTTCGAATCGTTTTGTAAGAATTTTGGATTATACGCATTTATTAGCACATCACAACATCTTATACTTTCCAATTTTATACAATTCGATATTGTTTTGTGTTTTGTCGCTCGTTGTCATAATTCATAGAATTTCAAGGTTCCTTGCTAAAGGTATGATAAGTGGTGATTTGACAGGTGCTGATATCAATTAGGGGCTTCAAAATTCCGCGAACCATGACATTGAACCCGGAAAACAATATCGATCCAATATTTTAGATTATCCATTTCCAAGTCCAGAATTTTTTGGTCTCTCTTCAGTTAACGAATTAAAAGCATTCAGTGGAATATGTCTTTGATGGTTGATCGGTGGTACTAACAAAACTTTTAACGACAAAAATGTATTTTGGATTTACAAATAGAAAAGTATTTTAAATAAAATACAAAAATGCTTTTTTCAAAAAAGTTTTTAAATGCAAGTATTTCAAAATTCTCTGTTAGCCATAAACTATAGATGGTGTTTACCATCCTATTTGTAGTAATTCATGATTAAAACTTTTTATTCTATCAGTTTCCAGAGTTATTTTCATTGTCATTTAACATTATTTTATCTGTATGATATGTTACTTATTTTTTTCGAAAAAATTTAAGACCTAACTGCTACACTAGTGATTCTATTGCTGTTAGTTTTACCCATCACCTTTTGTTACCTTTAAAATGGATCTAATTAACTTACGTATTTTTATAGGTTTATCGAACTCGTGAGAAATCACGAATATGATCAATTAAAAGAGAAGTGGTGGGACAAAAACCCAAAACAAGCGATATGTAATAAAGAACAAGAAGGAATTGATTTAAGCCACCTAATCGGTTTATTCATGTTACTTCTATTTGGAATAAGTACTGCGTGTATCATGTTGTGTTTAGAATTTTACTTCTTTAAACGTGAATTCGCACAAAAATAGGTAACTTTTTCTGTAGCTAATAATAACAATTTAATGAGTAGGGTAGACTGGGTACGAAAGTCCCAGTGGACGGTAGTGACAGTCGTTGTATTAGCGAAACTATAAGGAATAGCGCGTTTGGGGCAAGGGAAGAAAGAAGCCACGTGCGTGTCTGAACAGGCGTCACTGTGTTGCGTCAGCCGCCGCGCGAAGCTAGTGTTGCTAGAAGCCTGTATTACTCTTCGACGATTAAAAGTAAGTATTTTTGTTCGTTTTCTTTTCGTGATTGTTGCTATATGTATATAGAGAGATTGATGAGTATTTTTATTCATTACAAGCTAAAAACTGACTGTTAAACAAAACTGATTCCTTGTATGTAGGTTGTACAGTATCGTCATGGCGATTTCATTTTTGTGAACACGTGCGTTGGGGACGGTTGTGCCATATTTCCTAGGGACGGTCGTGACACAAGAAAAAATGCTTTTTTGATTCTAGATGGCCAGAATTCGAATCAGAATGACCGAGGGAGGAAAGAGGTAGTCGCCACTACATTTGTCATAACTGTGATGAGTCTGACTAGATCTCAATATACTACTTTTGTACCTTTAAAACTAAGATTTTTAGATTTGTTGAGAGTTGATACCTGAAGTAGGTTAAGTTTATTTTTTCTTGAAGGAGATGATTTTTTTAAGACTTTTTAACATTGTGAAACAATGTCACAATTAATGTACCTAATTAGACATATAGTGTTAAGACATAAATAATTTTATGATTACTTAATATCAATAAAAAAGACTTATAAAACAATAATGTGATTTGCACGTAAGTGCCATATTAACAAGTAATGTAATGATTCTTGAAGAATACTTAATAATTAAGAATTAAGCAAATATTCCAACAATAAATGTGATTAAAGACTGTTCTGTTATATTTCTTAACCTGTTACTACTAACCCCAAGCACTGTCACAACTACCAATGGGATGTGGTCGGTTGTGACACTTTTTCTTTTTCTTTTAAACTTGTGCCTGTCAGTTAATATTTTATTTAGGAATAACATACTGACAAAATTATGGGCGATCATATGAAAAATGGCACATTCGTACCCAGTCTACCCTATTTATGTACTAATATACGTAGTAATAGGTATTACGACCTGACCAATAAGTTCCCACTAACGAAGTAACGTATGAAAATTAAATTTTAATTGCTATAGTTATAAACTCAATTGTAAATTTATCATTAAATTGCGATTAATTAAAAAGAATTTAATATATTGTTGAATGGAATTTTTAACGGAATGGAGAAGATAGAAGCAAGAAAGCACAATATAAAACAGATGACAATATATTCAAGNTTACTACTAACCCCAAGCACTGTCACAACTACCAATGGGATGTGGTCGGTTGTGACACTTTTTCTTTTTCTTTTAAACTTGTGCCTGTCAGTTAATATTTTATTTAGGAATAACATACTGACAAAATTATGGGCGATCATATGAAAAATGGCACATTCGTACCCAGTCTACCCTATTTATGTACTAATATACGTAGTAATAGGTATTACGACCTGACCAATAAGTTCCCACTAACGAAGTAACGTATGAAAATTAAATTTTAATTGCTATAGTTATAAACTCAATTGTAAATTTATCATTAAATTGCGATTAATTAAAAAGAATTTAATATATTGTTGAATGGAATTTTTAACGGAATGGAGAAGATAGAAGCAAGAAAGCACAATATAAAACAGATGACAATATATTCAAGTCAACGGCATATCCAAAGATGCCCACAAATCCAATTGATACCGATTTAAAGTCCAAATAACTTTTAATCGCCGAATTATTCAAATTAGAATCCCGAAAAAAGCCTAAAAGACACGGATAATTGTGCAAGCTCTCGCCACCATAGTATATTGTTATAATTTTTGTACTATTGACAATTAACTCCGTAAATTGTCTGGTAATTAAAATTCCCAAAATCTAGCTCCAAATCTTCATAATGTTTCATAAACATTTATGTTTTAAACATGTTCACTATTAAACATAATTTATTTGTATGTTGTAAGAATATGTTACTTGTATTATGTGAAATGTTCCAGTTAAGGAAAGCTATTTAGATTTTATGCAGCCCCAATTTTTTTTTCGTTAACATGGACCCCTTGTAGTTCAGAGTTGACCTCTAGGGGCCGATACAGGTTACTGTGCGAATCTTCACTAGCCGAAATAGTAAAAACACACAAGATATCTTAATTAGTAGTAGTAATAGGGAGTAAATATCTTAATTTATCGTTATTTTTTTCATGTAGGTATGTATATTTTATCTGCAATTCTTGTCACCCATGGGGGTGGGGGGTTATATAATAAACAGTTTTCAACACAAAAACGGGATAATACATGTAATTTTTGTATTTTTATTTCAATGAATGTAATCTAGATAATTTAATTTATTGTAAAGAGGGTTGGGAAATATAAAATATGAAAATATTGACAATATTTTATTTAGTCAGGGTAGAAATATACCTTCTACATCAAATTTAATTTTAAACAGACGTAACATAATTTTATTGTTTTATAGGGACATTTTAAAGTCGGCTTCGATTAACGTTGAATTTATTATACATTATGTAATATACATATACCCATAGAATGTTCTAAAATGCTGAAATTAACGTTGCACAATGGCTTATTAAATTACATTTCTTTTTTTTTATTTTTGAAAAATCGATATTAAACGATTGTATCTTACAATAATAAAGTTAAAAACGAACAGGAAGGATTAATAAAAGAAAAAATAAACATTTGTATTTACATTTGTATATACAGACTCCTAAAACTAACGTTAAAAGAAGTACATAGACAAATACCTACTCAAAATTAAAAAAAATAATTTAAATTGGAAATTTCGAAATAATATGGACCCTCGGACATCGGAAAATATTCCGATTTAATATACGATACATCGATAACGATTTTTGATACAGCTACAAAACAAGAAAAAAAGAAGATATACAAAAATAAAATTTTAATCGAAAATATTTCTTCTGAACTATTTAGGTAGTGTTTTTGTTAGCATTCGGTCTCATTTGTACAAAATTTATTTTTGTTAGGTTTGTAGGTTTGTTAAGTAACTTATATCTACAATATAACAAAAATTCATCTAAAATAAAATATTTACAGCTGTTATAAATTAAGCTCTTTCTTCTCACAATTAGAAAAATTCACTTAAAATTGTTAATGCATAAAATAAGCTGTCTATACTTTTAACTTAAAATGTAGACCCAATCTACATAAGAAAAAGCATTTTTGGAAATGAAATCCAACATTTCCTGAAAACCCACCTGGCTTTCCAATTATTGTTGTTACTGCATAAAAATTGCTGTACTTTCTTACTATAATTATTATAGTACATAAACACATTACACTTTTTTGTAATTAAAATAATTAAAACCTTAATCTTAACTAATATGCATTTTTCAATCACATTCTGTTCCTACATTACATTTAACTTGGTCCTATAATAATAAAATAGTTGAAGGCAAAGGTGGAACAAATAAATATATACAGTATGCTCCAGGAAAATCTATATGACAATACGTATAAATTTTATTCACTGAGTTATTTAAAATTGTTTAATAAACACAATTATTAATTTAAACAAATAATTTTCGTAAAATTAAAAGGACTTATTTACTAGGTAAAAGGCAATAAAAGCCCTACCAATTGTATTATATAAAGTTGATATACATTTGGATATCTGTCATATAATCATACCAATAAAAAAAATTTGTATTAAAAGTACAAAAACATTTTGGGAAATTTTCCAAAAATTTCATTCCATTTGACGATATCGTTTCGAATATTTCTATTTGATAAAAAAAAATACTCACCAAACATGAGCACTAACAGCTCAATTCTAAGGGGTCACTTTTTTTTATTTTAGTTTCCAATCGGGAAAATTTTGTTTTTTATCAAAATTGAAATTGAAATGACATAATCAGCTCAATTTTTTTTTTCAAATATTAATATTAGTTAATAATATTCTTAAAACTGGCTCTTTAAGCTTTCCAAAATTGTATAATAATGCATCATGATCTTTTAATTAATTTGATTCGGTTTTANGTATAATAATGCATCATGATCATAATTAGAAGATCAGTTACAGTCATTTGAAAAATACTATAACAGGGAAATTGTTTGTAATAATTTTTAATTTAGGTAATTTATTATTTATTATAAGTTTCATGGTTATTGGTGGTTTAGAGAATATTTCTATGTTTTTTAAAACGTAAAAATACACGCTTGTATTAAATTACGTAAATAAAAAGTTACAAACAATTTCTATATAGTAAGAAATATGGTATTTTTCAAATGGCTGTAACTGGTCGTCTAATTATGGTAATGATGCCTTTTTATATAGTTTTGGAAAACTCAAATAGTCAGCTTTAAGAATATTATGGTTATTAACTTTTTAATGCAACTAACATTTTAATTAATGAAATAAAACCCACTTATTGCAAAGACCGCTGTTACAATTTTAGCCTTTCATTTTATTTGAATTTTGAATGTTAACTATAAAATGCCAAAAGAATTTTTGATCAAATTAGCTTCTAAACTATTTAAGATTATTTATAAAATGTACGTAAAACTTAAAAAAATCGTAATTTTTCTCTATTAAGTATGTTTCCTTTAACGACGCTCTTCAAAATCGATTTTTATAGTTATGAAACATTTTAAAATTAGTAAATGACCATTTAGAATCAGATGAAAATTTTCCCAAGCCATGATCTAATAGAATTTTGAAATCTTACAGACGATTACTCCGAACGTGCGTCAGATATTTTCAATGAATTAATGCTTTCACGAAAAGCTTGTTAACCCGGAAAATTCTCATCAGATAAATTCCGACACTGAAAGCCTTCGACCAATAACAAAATTTGTACTGAATCTTGAAACAGTAAATATTCAATTTTTATCACCCTGTGCTTACGAAAGTCTCATAAAATTAGTTTTTGAATGACTGAAGAATTCGTAACAGTGGCGAATAATTAAAAAAAACACAATAAACTAAGTAAGTAATGAATAATACTCTTGAAGATGCCTCAATAAACCGAAATGTACATTAAGCTTTTTCAATAAATTGCGAGTCGATCCAAGTGCCTTTATATCTCTTAATTTGCCATATTGGTTCATCAAGAAGAAGAGGCTTCATTTTTTAATACATTCATGATTTGGACTAACTTCACTCAGACAAGAATCGTACGAATCTGTTTGTTCATACTGTATATATTAGCCTTCCTATTTCGTAAATAACGGTGGTTGCCTTTTTGTTGATAACTTTTCAACCTTTTCATTGAAAATGTACATTTAATAAACGCCAACATTAAATATATAAAAGCTTTTTGCGTGTACGTTTTGCAATCCCATATTGAGATCGAATTAGTATTGATTCTTTTAACATATAAAAGCTATTAAATAGCTGACGGACTTTCATGTCACCGACGAACCCATTGGAATTGCATGAAAACTAATTTAGCATTTAATTATATTCATTATATTCGATTTCCATGCGATACAACAAATACAGGGACCAACACAATGGCCCATTCTAATTGTAATCTTACGCCATATTATACAGACAAGTGTATACATATCGGTTTATGGCTGTATAGTTTTATTAATGTCCTTTATGAATTAATGATTTCACTTCTTATAATACGTAGGCACCCATTAAAACCTGAGTTGCAGGATTCTTTTAAAGTTTAGCTAAACTCAAATAATATCCACATGTACTTACCTAATAATGATATCATTACAAAATCCTTATTTTTAATACAGAAAAATTTTTAACTTCAGCAAACATCTTAGAATTAAATAAAATAATTCGAAGTGGTCTGTATTCTATCGAAACTGCCAGACGCGGATCTTTCTGGATCTCATCAGCGCGTCGCAGACAGCTCCGACAGAACACAGACCAACTTTTACTTACTGTCTTAACAGTGCGTTTTAGAAAATACCACAAATGGCGCGGTAAACGTCATCTGTAGTACGATGCTACATTTTAGGATTACGTATGCTTCAGTAAGGTCCACTTGTATGGATATCTACTCGCTGAAACGAATCCTGACGTAGCTAACCCCAACCTGATAGGCATGTTACCACAAACGTGCCTATCAAGACAGAATATAGACCACTTCGAATTATTTTATTCGATTATGGTAACGTGCCTATCACGTTGAGGTGAGCTACGCCGGGATTCGTTTCAGCGAGTAGATATCCACACAAGTGGACCTTGTTGGAGCATACGTACTCCTAAAATGTAGCATCGTACTACAGATGGTGTTTACCGCGCCATTTGTGGTATTTTCTAAATCTTAGAATTAGTACTAGTACTGTTGTTGTTCTAAATGAACTAGCAACAAAAGTTAATAAAGACCTTACTGCAGAAGGTATTGATGCTTAGTCATTGTTGAAGATCTTATTGAAAAAAGTTTAAAAGCAATCAATCTCAAAAACGTTGTGTAGATAACGGATGTCTAGAACAATATTAGGAACACTATCACATTAAAATCTCGGAAGTTAGATGTTCCTGAAGTAACTGACCAAGAATTAATTCCGAGAGAACCGGTCTCGATTTATATGAATCAACAACAAAAGTTAATGAAGACGTTACTGGAGAAGATGTTGATGCTGGGTCTTTTTTGAAAGTCTGACTGGAATACGTCTAAAACCAGTCAATGTCAGAAACGTTGTGTATACAACCAATGTCCAAAACAATATTAGGAACACTGCTATATTAAAATCTTGGAAGTTAGAGCTTCCAGAAATAACTGACCAAGAATTAATTCAAAGAAAACTGGTCTCGATTTACATGAACCAGCAACAAATGTTAATGAAGATCCTACTGGAGAAGATGATGCTTAGCCTTTGTTGAAAGTCTTATTGGAAAAAGTCAATCTCAAAGACGTTGTACATATAACCGAGCAGAGCAATATTAGGAACACTGCCATACTAAAATATTAGAAAAAGTTAGTGGTTCCAGAAGTAACTGACCAAGAATTAATATCCTAGAAAACGTGTCGATTTAAACGAACCGGCAACAAAAGTTAATTAAGACTTTACTTAGAAGCTGAAAGCCGTCAAAAGATGATCATTATTGAACAAACGAGTGCTCAGTTACACTAAAAGCGGAAAAGAGGCCACCGAGACAGAAGTAATTGTTTAGATTAAAGGAAACTCCATTTTAACCAAAATTTCGATAACCAATACTCAAATAGTTCCGTGCGTTTCAGATAATCGAGAGTCTACAGTGTGTTAAACAATGAGTTTTTCTTTTAATCGGACTCTAAGGACTCTTAGTTTCTATATGAAATTACTAATCCACCGAGAAGTTGCATCTGTTACTATTTTGAGACAGATACCTTGAAAAGTTTGTTAATTGGATCATTAGCGATACTTACTCAGTTCCCCATAATTTTCCGCACTTCTAGCTTCTTCTTTTAGAATCATTAATGAACCTCATACTTCGCAAATGATTTCTTCAAAATTACCTATAAACACCTTTTGTGGAAACCTTAACCTATTATCCTATAAAATTTCAAAAAAGACTAGAGAGAGAAGCATAAATTTAAACTGAAGTAAATAGGTCAGAAACGCGTCGTGCATGAAGAAATACAAAGGTCGCTGCGCGATAAGCAACTGCGCATCGATTTCGGTACCGGTAGTTGTCACACGTAAAAGGTTTGTTTTTTCTACTACGATTCGCGCATGTTCCCATCTCTAGTCTTCTTAGAAATATGTTAAGAAAGCTACCACAATATAAAAGGAACTAATAAATAAGTAAAACTTAATTTCATAAGTTTATGGTCTGCTTTTTAGAATCAACTAAGGGATATTTCCTACTATTATTTTTTTGTAGTTCCACTTCGATTGTTAAATTTTCAACTTCGTTTTCTAAATTTTTAGTCCTTTTAAACATCTGAATATAATCCATTTGCAATTGTCTCTGATACCTTAACACTTTCTCCTTCTCATGAGCCCACGTGAGTCTTTCTTTTTCGAAATGTTTTTCCTTTAAACTTATTTGTTCCATGAGTTTATTGATTTCGGCACAACTGCAATACCGATTGAGATGAAACGTTGTCGGCGTGGCAGAACCCTCATCACAATCATCGTCGAAAATATAATGCCACTTCGCGTTCACTAACTGGCCATCATCGCAGGAAAGAACCGTTATATCAGGCGGTTTTTCTTTTCTTTCCTTAAAATTTTCATTTAGTCTCGAATCATTGCTAACGGATGTTGTAGAACTGCTTCTTCTATTGGTTTTATCGGTTTTATTTCTAGTTAACTCGTTTTCCTTTTTATGCTTTTCTATTTCTGTATCTTTTGCCGCCAAAAGCATTTTCAGTTGCTGATTTTCCGATTTATAGAATATTAGTTCGTTTTGAGTATCTCTGCATTCAGCTTTCAATTGTATAATTTCCTGACCTTTGCAAGTTTGTTCGTTCTGGAACAAAATTTCATCATTTTTATCAAAAAAGTAGTTAATGCGCTAGTTGACAAAACTACTCTTGTATGATAAGCAGTATGAGTTTGGAACAACTAGTAACATAATCTTGGTCTCAAGAAGCTACAGATAAATGTTAGAAACAAGTCGTCTATTATATGCCTAAACTCAGTTGATATACTGTTGTAAGCAGCCTACTTACTCAATTACCAAAATTTATTCTCGGAATTGCTGCATTACTGGTCTTTTCCGGTGAAGAAGATTGTCCGCAACAAGCCTAATTACCTTTCTACCTACCTAACATACCCCTGTGCTACAACTGAACTTTACCTTTTTTAATTAATTTTTTTTTTTGTATTTCTAACCTTCCTATTTCGTATTCGGTTGTAGTTCCTTTCCTTAGTATTTTTTTTCTATTTCTTACTGTTTTTTCTTCCTTCTCTAAGTGTTCTATTTTCTATTTTACTATTTTGTATCCTGCAATCACCGTTCTTTTTTCTAACTTCAATTTTTGATGCATGATCTATCCGTTTTAGTCGTTTGCTTTTTAGTTTTTCACAACGAAAATAACTTTTTAGACAATTTCATTTTTATCGTTACTTTCGCCCTTCTCTACCTACCCCAATCTCAACTCCTCTCTTTTCCAACCCTTGCTTGACACTGGGGCTTGTATAAATAACCGATGCTTTCCTCAATAGCAGCATTTCTAACATTCCACCTACCCGCGGCAAGAAAGAGAGAGATCCTACACACTTTACTCATCTCTGAAATTCCACCCTTCCAGCGGCAAGGAAGAGAGAGATCCTACACACTTTACTAATCTCTGACATTTCACCCACTCGCGTCATGGAAGAGAGAGATCCTACACACTTTACTCATCTCTGAAATTCCACCCACCCGCGGCAATGAAGAGAGAGATCCTACACACTTTACTCATCTCTGACATTCCACCAACCGGCGACAAGGAAGAGAAAGATCCTACACCCTTTACTCATCTCTGACATTCCATTCACCCGCGGCAAGGAATAGAGAGAGATCCGACACAGTTCACTAATCTCTGACATTCCACCCACCCGCGGCAAGAAAGAGAGAGATCCTACACACTTTACGCATCTCTGACAGTCCATTCAACCGCTGCAAGGAAGAGAGAGAGATCCGACACAGTTCACTCATCTCTGACATTTCACCCAGCTGCGGCAAGGAAGAGAAAGATCCTACACACTTTACTAATCTCTGACATTCCACCCAGCCGCGGCAAGGAAGAGAGAGATCCTACACATTTTACTAATCTCTGACAATCTACCCACCCGTCGCAAGGAAGAGAGAATTACTACAAACCTTACTCAACTCCAATATTCCACACACCCGCGGCAAGGAAGAGGGAGTCTTGAGTAAAGTAGCCGGCTTAATTCTTTTTTATATATTTTATTTGTGCACCTAATACTTCCTTCTTCTACATATTTTTTTCTTTGTATATATTTTAATCTTATTTCTGTTTCCTGTATATATTTTTAGTGTGTAAGACTAAACATTTTCTATTAATACAATAAACAAATACCGGTGCACGTAATCCTTCACAATACGAAGCCCACTATTGTCATGCTTCCAGAACATTCTCATGCCTTTGTTAAATTATTATATCATTTATTTGTTGTAGCTTTTGTAGTCCTAATACCTACCCACTACAAAATAAATCATTCAACCCAATGAGAACACACTTCCTTTATTAGACGTAATACCCACTTATACCAAATAAGGTTAACTCTGATTACTTAATTGTTTTATTCATTCACTTTTAATAGCCTAATGATTAGTTATAAAATAGAAAATATGTTTCAAAGAGATACAAACACTAAAAGGCGAAGAATTCTGTTTTATTTACCTGGTAATCTTTTAACTGACTCTTCAGAAGCGACAGTTCTCCTGTTTTCTGACATAAATTCCATTCTGTTTCATCCAGTCTTTCCCTTAATAGCGCCATTTCTTTTCTTAACTTATTATTTTCACAATTAACTTTTTGAATTTCTTCGTTAAACTTTTTCTTATCTTGTTGCAGTTGATAAGACTGCATCATAAGCGTTTGCTCCAATTTCATTACTTTTTGAGCGCTTGCGCGAAGTCTCGTCTCCTGAACGTTTTTTAACTTTCTCAGTTCTCTTTCCCAAATTTTTTCTTTTTCTTGGTAAACCCTAAAGATAACTTGTTCGTTATGTTCCATTGTCTGTCTTAAGTAAGCCAGTTCCGAATCTCGATCCCTTAACGCTGCTTCTAACTCCGATATTCCAGAATCAGAAGGAGAAGGTGTCAAATCTAAGAAACTTTCGCAATGTGGCATTGATCTGTAAAAAATTTACATTTTTAACTGATGAAAATAATTTCACAGTTTCTTGGAGAAAAATAAAATAGTGTTATTTATATATTTTTACAGGCTTACATAGGTGCCCAATTAATTAAATTACGAATCCCCGATATGCACTTTTCCTTATGGAAGGCAAAAGTAAAAAGTTAATAAATTTAAGTATCGTTTGTACTATTTTAGCCTTAGCTTCGACTCACTTCAAACTGCAACCAACCTCCAACGAAGTCTGAATTTATTTATTTCATTTTTGAAGTGAAACTTCTTTATCGACGGTAGGAAGGAAATTTACTAGGGTTTAAAACCGAAAAGTGTAAAGTTAGGCCGTCACGCGTCACGCGCCATATGCTCCCCCTAGTGGATATGTCTTAAAGGAGTCATTTTAATAGGCTTCGAAGCTAACTTGTTTGATGAAATCGTAAACATTTTTAACAAAACTAAAAAAATATTTCGCATTCGTCCGTTGGAAATAAAGTTGTATGTTTCTAATGTTTAGTAATTAGTTAATGCAATAATTTAGTTAAAGAATACTACTATAATATAAAATCTAAAGAAGTTTCACTTCATGCGCGTGTACACTAACACACACTAGCCCCTTTTTTTTGTTTATTAGTTTACTAGGCATTGACAGTTACCCTTGTAATTTTTTTAGAGAATAAGGCCCAGGTAATTTAAATATTTAAATGTAATAAATTTGTATTTATTAGAAACCTTGATATTATAAGTCATGTATACAGAAATATGTTATTCTCGCGCTTTAAAGTGACACAAACGCAATAAACCCTTGTCGACGATGTCTTTATGGCATTATGATTTTAATGTACGTAGATTCTCCCACCAGTCTGAGCAGATTGAATAATAATCATGAAGGTATACCTTAATTTAATTAGTGTTAAATAGGATAACAATACATGAATGAATTTCTGTACGAGGCCGTTCCAATATTAAGTAACTTAATTTGGGAGGGGGAATAGGGTCTTGCAAAATGTTAAAAGGGCAATGCGAGACATTTTCAGGTATACATGATCGCATGAGAATTTCTTACCGTTCAGAGAGGGGGTAATGTTGAAGTACGTTATATGAAGTAATAAGGGCCAAAAATTTTCATAAAATGCGTTACGTAATACTCTCAACACTTTCCAATTTCGCCCCTAAACCAAACAACCGTTTCAGAAGGCCCTTCCTTTTTTTAGCGAAGTACCAACCCAACTCTTTCGAGGTGAGCCACCGATTTCCATTTCATCCCCCTTTCCGCCCAACGCTTCCTTTCCTACATTCAATCCCCTTCCCGCCCCAACCTCTTCCCATTGAACCTTCCTTGGGATGTATAACCTCCAGGTCGATATCCTTACTCGAGGAAGGATTTTAGTCTGTAGGCGCTTCCGCGAATCCGACACTACCCCCTTCAGGGGGTGTTTTTTAAAGATTTCCCCTCCTCGAGGAAAAACTAAATAACAAAAAAAACAAAAACAAATCATAGGCGCAGTATTATCACTGGCCACTATAGGCACTTACTACGTATATTCCTTCTCCAGTGCCGGTGGTCGTGTCACTTTTATCGCTTTTGTGCCATGTTAAAGTGCGAGTACTATACTTAACATACATACACTAAAATGACTAGCATGTCCTAGAACTTCTTACAATTGCTAACTGGTTCGCCAACCAAATTAATGACTTATTTATATTTACTATTAACGATTAGTAATTGAAAATGAATTTAACGATAATGAAATTACAAACGGCAAACGATTTATTTATTCTTATGTGTACGTCAATGTGCAGGATCATTTATTTTATAGGCAGATTATACTCACGCGACTGTGCTTCCTATAGTTGAAACAGGCGATTTCCTAACGCTATCCATACTATCACAGTTAATTAATTTTTGTGGTATTGAATTAAACGAACTCATTATCGAATCGGGAGAAGTCTGACACATTGTTCGTGTCTTACTTCTTCTATCGAGACTATAATTAAGGCTATCTAAACGAGGGTAGATCTCTTTCAAATCTGAAACAGAAATGCGCTTTCAAAATAATCCCTGTTGTTGTATAACGTATTTGATACGATTAGAAAAAATCAAATAACTGCACTTTTATATTAAAATCATTATAAAGGTATTAAACCATATCTTTATTTCTAAAACTTTTCGTGTAGCGGTCTCCTGAATGGTCTCCAAAAATTGTAAAAATAAAAACAAAATGTATAAGTCACAAAATAAATAAATTAATAGTCACCCAGTGGCAGAGAACTACATTATGTATGACATAAGTGTGTTAGGTACCGTATAATACATTTCTATGTTTGTGATGTTGGTAGACGAACAGTATGCACAAACTTGGGCTTAGGCAGAAGACCCTCTTTGACCTCTATCCTACAATCGTAGCAATGGGTGAGGCGTGGCAGTGAAAAGAAAGATGAAACGGCAGAAGAAAAGTATAAGATTATTTGTGGAATATTTTTCCCAAACATTTGTCTAAATCACTAAATAATCCAAGGAAAGCACGAGCGGCACCCACCGCAGCAAGGCTTATCCATATGCTAAACCAGCACAGCTGTGCCAGGATGGAATAAAGGGCTCCTTGGGGCCTCCCATACGTCAGACAGATTGATCGCAGAAAGCCACCGTGGTGTTTGAGGGTTAACGAGGCGATAACCCCCATATTAAGGCCTATCCAAACCCTTCGCTGCACAACCTCCTAACCCCTATTAAACAATTACCCCTTCAAGTCCGACACCAATTAGCGGGACAGCCAGCCCGCGAGGTACCAGTACAGGCACTCCGATGGTCATCAACTACTCCAAACCACCGTCGCTATAGGATGTCGCCCAACCGTATACGCGCTATCTCCGGATACTCTTCAGCCTCCTGGCTAGCCCAAGCTACAATGTTTAACAGCCCGAAATGTACAACCCCTTTAGTGGGTCAAGCAGCATACCCGATCCGCGTATAGCTGCTCTCTCCTACACGCTTCATGTCGTAACCCCTCTCCTTATAGGTCAGGTTCTCTTCAAATCTCTGTAACCCCGCCTGATGCACTCTAATATGTGAGGACACTTACTTCGCCTTGAACAAAGGCGTGGAAAGTATCATCCAGGGAGAGCATCATCCAGAGGAACATTGGCTTTCCTCTCGGGGCATCCGGACCTTTACCCTTGTCCATAGATTACGGCCTACCTGCACTTTGCTTCCAGATTCCTAAGGGTTATTTAGCTTCGTCATAACGTGCGTATAAGTATTGATTCCCCTACCACCGACGCGACAAGATGAGGAGCTTCCGGGGTCCAAGGAAAGCACAGAAAAACTTGCCAGGACTTCTTAAATGCTAAGCTGTTACCTAGATCTCCAGACCACGTCGCTCGATCGAATTTTAGATTTAAATAATCGGTTGTCTGCAAAGTCTGTTTACTGACGATAGTTGAACGTGACAACGTCATACAAAAATACTGATTAAATGGTTTCATTTATCAAAAGAAAATTTTAATTTTATTTGTTTGATAGATACGTATTTTGTATGGATATAGAGAAGGAGGTAAATGGAAATATATTATTGTATAGCAGCTGTCCACGCGGACGCATC
This sequence comes from Agrilus planipennis, assembly GCF_000699045.2. Lineage (NCBI taxonomy): Eukaryota > Metazoa > Arthropoda > Insecta > Coleoptera > Buprestidae > Agrilus > Agrilus planipennis. The sequence goes on along the minus strand of NW_020439320.1, from coordinate 496,409 downwards.
GCTCACTCAAGTAGGAGAGAGACAGATGTCGAACGCTGCCGAACGCGGAGGCCGATTGTGCCTCTTTGTCGCTCGTTCCGCGCTCTCGCTTGCACTTCAAGCCTTAAATGGAACGCCTCAGAACGAGGTAACGCCGCACGAGTCATGTTTTTTTGTGCGTGCAGCCGGCTCCATCGAATTATAAGACGTTGTCACGTCAAAAACCTTTGAGGGCAAGGCGGAAGGAATTGTGGGAATGAATACGTACTAACTGTTTTGAGATAGATGACATGGGCGAAATGAAGATAGAAGTGAAAGATTATCTATGGAATATTAGTGTATTACTTTGCATAAGTGACCCACGAAAACCACAGAAAAACATGGACCAAGGCAGACGGATCTGGAATCGAACCGGTATCCCCGCCCTTCAAATGCCTTAGCATTCCATTCCTTAGCACAGTCTAAACCTCAGGTCATGGGGAATGCCAAGAATTTAAAGAAATAAGTAGAAATCGGCAACACACAACTTTAGAAAAAGTAATTAAGGGAAACCCAACTATTGGTACCACTAGAGACTAACTAACCCTTTGTGACACATTAAAAAATATATATTTTCTCTTTTCTTTTGGATGCGTTACCAAAGTATTAATTACATTGATAAGATGCTTCTGACACAATAGTGCCAAATTAAATTTTCTTCCCGAACCACTCTAATACCGATATAATGAATTTACAAAAAATTGCAGTTATGAAAATTAATGCATACAAATGTTCATTTACCAGGTTTTGAAAGTACTGGTGTTGATCCATAATGTTCTCTGNAAAATTTATATAGAACTATCTGTGAAGAATAGATCATCAAAATTAATTCATAATTGGCAGAGTAATCACGTAACAAGCATACAAAAAGCAGTTGAATTGAGAATCTACTCCTTTTGTGAAGTAAGTGAAGTAGGTATAGATATTTCTTTGATTGATATTTAACAAAATCCGTATCATTGAACTTACTAATCACTGTTTGCATCTTTAAAGGAGTGAAACCAATCGAACACAAAAAATATAGCAGTTCCTAAAGTTGATTGATAACTCATGAATTAAAGGAATAAAGTTTAATATTTTTAAATGTGTCCGTTACAAAGAAACTGCCTTTGACTGTATTCCAAACTGGACTTATAATAAATACAAAAAGTACACCTTTTCACTTTCATTTTCGATTTTGTAATAGGCAATTGTAATAATAAAATTACAAGTGTATCTGCTGATGCATCTCTATTATTGTATAGACCATTTCATATCTTCAGATCAAACGATTTCACAATCGAATAACTCTTTTGAATATCTCATTCAAGTTCTTTTACTGACAAATTAAGTTCGATTAGTAATAATGTACTGCGATAGTGATAATATCATTGACCACTCAATTGGATGATTTGAATTATTGTTCTCAAATGGTATAGGATATGGTAGAGTACACAAAGATTTCGATAAGGAGTGCTAACCCCGATAAGAGTACAGGAGGCTGTTTCAGATTTTCTAAATATCAATATTCCTGGACGTATGTTTAAAAACCCAAGTTCCAAATCCGACAGTTGCATCCCAGTAAACTTCTTTCAGGTATAGTTCACAGAATCAAATTCACGCACGAAGGGTTCCCTACTAATTTGGTAAAACATGGCTTCTTGCCAAATTTGTTGATTCTACCTAAACGAGAAAAATGTGACATAAACAGCAGTAAATTTTGATTCCGTTGACTTAAAAGTTTTATTCCTTTACTGTTCCATTCCTGAGACAAAGGATCATGACAGAGAAACACACGAACAACGGAGTGATTCTGTAAGGCAAAGGTAGGCAAGGTATTTTAGAAGGGTTCCGGATGTTCATGAAAATTTTTATCGAGGTCCAGAAAAAGCATATTCCTTCTTCAAAAAAAAAAAAGTAAGGGTGACGCTCACAGCTCGGATAAACTTTGTTATTTACAAAAAAATATTTTTTAAATAATTTAGTAGTTATTCACTTTCAAAAAATTTTTGGCAGTCCAGTTTTTGACCTTCCGCGGTCAGGACCTGGACCGTGATCCGCTAGTTGCTAGCCGTTGCTGTAAGGGTTCTTTTTTTTTCATTTTAAAATACGGTACCTTAAAAAAGGTAGTCTAAATAAGATATCAAGAGAATCAACTTATTAATAATTGAAAAATCCTCAGTAAAATTAACGTAAATGATTAAATATTAGTCAAGTATACACATTATCATCGCTTTATTTTAATCTAAACATATTGGGGCAAAAGACTTACTCCTATCCGAAAGAAAGGTATTAACCTTTACCAATTAGTTAGTTAGAGCTAAAAATAAATGAAAGCTAATATTAACAGGATTATGAGATCAAAATAAATAAAAATTAAACAAAAATATAGAATACAAGTAGGATAAGAGTTAACATAAATGCTCTTTATTTCATAGTTTATAAACTAGTTAC
>NW_020439320.1:482763-493603 GCF_000699045.2 Agrilus planipennis | reverse complement strand
CCGGCCGGTACCGCCGCAACCGCTATGTCCCTGCATTTTAAGTCTGTGATATCTTCGAAAATATTCATTTAAATTACATGCTGTAAAGGGCCATATTGATCTATATTAAATGCACAATGTATTTAAAAGTACTTAACTGAATAAGGACTAATGCTGCATTGCTTAAAATCGTTTCGTAAATAAGTCATTATTTCTCGTAAAAAGTAAAGGATAAAATATGGTTATTGTGGGTTATCCTTAAGAGATAGGCATATACCATCCCGGACTTTTTTATAGACCTTTTTAAGATGTACAATACTGTAGTATATTATTTTGATCTATCTCGTAGGGTTCAGCCAGCGTTTGCAATGTAAGCGCAAAAAAATGTGTTTATTTACGACATCACATTACAAACCTCTAAAATTATCAGTGTTTCTCTACTATATTATGCATTTATTATACATATAAACCTTCCTCTTGAATTACTCTGTCTATTAGAAAAAAACCGCATTAAAATCCGTTGAGTAGTTTTAAAGATCTATGCATACATAGGGACAGACAGCGGGGGAAATGCGTTGCATGATTTCGTTACATAGCAACTCGCATGAAACGAACTTACCCTACCGTGCGTAAACAAGTTTCACTTCAAAAAAGTTGAAATGTACACAATACTGTTATTACTAGAAATGATGTTTCATTATGAAAAGGATATATACACATATCAAATTTTGTTTACACGTAGGTATGTTCGCATTTGCCACTCATTTGTTTTACTGTACTTGACATTAAAATAGATAACTTAAGATTGGTGATTTTCACGGTAATCGCAGTAGATCCAACCACAACTATGCCGAAAGGCGTCTGGTGCGGTTTTATTAAAATTAAACGCAAGAATAAGCTATATTGTGTTACCACAGTATAAAAGAAAAAGAAAACTGTCAGCAGGTAATATACACGACCATTTTAAGGCATAGGCGTAGCGACCCTAAATACCGTAAATAAACTCCAGAGCACAAATTCATTTTTTCATTTTTATTTAAAGAACTATCAGACAATTACTAGTTTTCATTTGAAAATTGTACTAAAATTGTATTTGAATAAATAATTTTTGAAAAAACAAAAATTCGCGATACTTTTTGAACAGACCTCATATATTGTACCTATTGGAAGACATCATGACTACAACCAAGAGGCTGTTATGGTTGTAAAACTATAACATGGTCATGGACTGAGACCAAAACTAAGAGAGTGAGATCAAAAAAGGTATTTGGTGTTAGTCTTATTCTATTTTATCTGAGAAGAAGTTCAAAAATTCAAAATTCAATTTAACAGCATCCAATTACGCAATGCAAAAGGGACTACAAAACAAGACGATGGACCACTGTAGAAGACCACATTAAGAGCAAGAGTGCTATAGTCCATTTCAATTTGCTAGAATTGTAACCTTGAAGAAATCTGCGCGAAGATAGAAAGAATACACACTAGGCGTGAGCAAGACAGAAATAGTTGGAACGAGCTTGAACGAGTAGAGCTCTCGATGGGCGATCTTAGGAGATCGGCTAGAGCTGTACAGTACTAGACGAAAATGTTTAACAATTTCTTAAAACAAAAATGTATATAAATTAACAATAGAAAACAAAGCAAAAGTTTTATAGGTGTGTAGAATGTTAAGTTAATTCACTTGTTATTATTTTTGGCTAAATATGCTTTCAAATAAAGCATATTCTTAAATTTTAACGAGGCAGTTTAAATAATTTTGCAAATGGTAGTGTACACTTTTGTCTAGTTCTCGCTCGATGATCGATGGAGAAGTGAGCTCCGCAGACAAATATGATTGAATTTGGAATTATGCTACGGCGCATCCTAATAAAGGGAAGGGGGCATATCTCTAACTTTTTGAAACGAACAGTACAAGCAAATGAATACGATTGGGCGCATATTTGCTAGTAAAACCAATAATTAAATGTTGATTATTATCTAATGTTATTAATTAGATATGAATTGATTAAAAGCCCGTTATTTCTTTTGTATAATTTTTTTGTTTGACCCTACATTGGAAAATTATTGCTCATAGGGGTCATACGCAAAATTATTAATACAACAATAATTAATATCGCCGCCCATGCATACGATGTCATCTAGGAAACTTAGTATAACGTGAGAATGTTTGTGACATACCTTTCTCTTTGCTTAACTGTATTGACAACACAAATGTTTTACAAAGTGTGTGAGAGCTTTAAAATATTGAGTCACGTAAATGAACTTCATAAAGTCCTTCTACAAGAAGTTATCTTAAGTAAGTAAGTCATCAGAATTAGTATTTGTCGTGGTAAGTACGCATATAATTGCTAGAGTAGAACGGCAAAGATTTACCTTCATATTTTAATAATGAAAATGTCAATTTAACTGGATACGTATGTAAATGCCACAAACATTTTATTAACAATTCTATTACAATTAATCTCTTAAGAATGTATGGTAAACATTTGGACGAAATTTTGTGGAATTATTTGTAGAATTGTTTGTAAAATTTGAAACTAGAACACTAGTTGTGAACAGTTATCTAATCTAGGTATAAACCTACTTCTATTAATTCTTTCCAATATGTCTTAACTAAGCCTTCATACCAAGAAGGTGTCCTACCAACTTATCTCGCCTATTCCTTATTGACTTCCATAGAATTATCTGTTCTCCTATTCTCTCTAATAACTCTTCATTTCTAACCTTCTCTATCCACGGTATCCTCATCATTCATTCGTACCCCGCACCCTAAATATTAAACGTTCGCGAACATAGATGTAACTTCTTTTTTCTTTTAAATCGACTCTACCCTCCACTATCCCTTCTTTATATCTCTACTACTCCTTCCATAATAAATTATCTGACATCCCAGATTCCGAAAATTAAGGAACAATTTTTTGTCTCATATCTTTATATTCACTATTTTTGATAATACCGCTTTCCAAACAGTTTAATCAAACTTTCTATAAATGCCCTAATAGTGTTAGAAACCGTCCCCACTACTCTTACATGATGGTTCTCGGACATTCCAGAACGTTCTCCACTCTTAAAGACACTGGTAGTCTATGCTGAGTACTTTCAAAACAAAAATTCATAATGGCAACATTGCTAGCAGGGGGAAACTATCAATACGAGCAGGAGGGAATATTAAAACCAGTGGCAAAACCGAAAGCGCTACGGAAATTAATAAAAAATAGACAAAATCGATTGGGGGTAGTTTATAAAATACGTTCGCAAATAAGGAGGAGGGAGGAGTATTGCTTATCGAGACAGGATATGACAAAAGAGGGAAGACCTAAGGAATTCCCAATTCATCAATGAACAGGGAGAAAGGAGTGCAAAAAGGTGAAATTCTGAGTGACATGTTGTATGGACGACCCCTGGATAGGACACTTCTCGGGCATGAAGGATTAGTTAAGCATGTGGGATGTTTTAGTTAGACAAGAGTAACGTGCGCATCTAGCCTGACGACCCTATGATAATGATGATGACGATGATTTAATGTCAAGTGTAGCATTATATTAGTTCTCATTAGCACACCATCGTTGGCATCGATTAAATCACCGAATACCCCACTTTTTGTTTCTATTATATATAACCTCAGAAGAGGTCATTCTTCTATTTACTTTTCAAATATCGCTGGGGCCATTCAAGTTTCCACACAATGAATACCGCGAACTATTGAAGACTGACATCAATTTGAAACACTAGGTGCAGGGAACGTTCGATATAAAAGTAAAACCGAACAAAAGTACTTTCTTATCCGTGTCTTGTTTTTTAATGTAACTGCTGTAGGTAGGCATGCATGTATCTCTTCTTCGCTATACTTTTTCACAAGATAAAAGAGGCTCCTCTCGTGGTCTCTCTGGTTTCGAGCACACGAGAATCATGATTGTTACTCACCTACTTTTTTATAAAATTGCGTGACACGGCAAGAAACCCTTTTTACATCTGACACGAATCCGCGAAACATACAGGGTGATCGAATATATTGCACTTGTGAAAATGGAAATGTAAACGCTTTCACAGTTTCCTCTCATATTTCCGAATATTCAACATTTACAATCCCCAAACAACCGCTAGTAATAAGATATCTAGTAATAAAATTATTATACTTATTGAATTATATTATACTGGGGTGCAATGAAAAGAAAAAAGGAAAGATGCTAATTATTTTTTCAATGGAAACTTGGACTTGACCCCTAAAGTATCTTAACAAAACAAAATTTTGAGAAATTCTTAAATCAAATTAGCATCATTTGGATTTTAAGGGTTGCTAAACTTGATGATATGAATATTAGTACGGCAATTTCGAGACCAAATTCAAATTCACGCTCTTACGACTGTTTTTTTTACTCCTTACCTCCACATATTGGTAGGTAGTGTTCTCAAAAAAGTCAAAAATTGCATTTATTGGATTTTAATCTGAGGATGCATCAAAATCTGTACGCGCAGACGTAATTTAGACTTTTAATACAGGCAATGTCGCAAATTAAATGGAAAATAATTACCTTATTTGCCTTTTAACCCCTTGTTTGTGTCTGTTTAAGCCAGTTTAATCAATTTGTGAACCAATAAAAACTGTTAAGTGGCTTTTCGATAACATGGTGCAGTCACAATTTTTAAAAAATTGTAATTTCCTGATAATAATACAGTTCAACTTGATTATAATACTGGTTATAACACCCAACGGGCAAAAAAACCTGAAAAATTATGACAAGAAGTACAATACAGTATGAATATTAATATAAAATGGTTTTTCTATTAAAAATTAGGAATTTATTAGAATTATCATGACAATGATTTAGTATCTATATTCATGAAAAATAAAATTATAAAAAATAAATTATAATATTCAATATGTATTCAGCATAAGAATATTTCTCTTTCGAAAAAAATTATAATATTTTCTAGGAAAACTTATTATCGTCTACAATTTAATGATAGATGTATCTTGCAGCTAATCCAGATTTTCATACGCTCCGTAATCCAAATTTCGCTGTGTCCAGTTTTGTCATAATTAAATTACTTAATTTAAATATTGTGCAACATAATAAAATTAAAAAATTTCATAAAAGAACATCATGTTAAGAATTGTTTAATTAATAATTGCGACTTTAGAATGAAGATTGTATGATAATGTAGTTGGTAATAACCACTGTTCTCTATGTACTTATAAGCATAGACATCCGTTTGCCTCTTGTCCTGTGAAAATTTCATTAATTTGTCAAAAATGAAGGAAAAAATTTACTTTTCACAGTTATGGAAGTTTTAACCTTAATTCGTACGTTTAAGTAAGTATTAAAACCTGATAAATGCAACCCAACCTTACAAATTAAAACAAAAATAATAACCCGCCATACTCCAGTATTAGAAAAGAAAAATTACTCTATTAATTTAAACGAGTACGAATCAGTTAAACGATGTTTTTGTATTATTAATAGCAGTACACAGGTGTTCTCACGAATATAAAAAGTTTTTTAAGCAACTATACATATATATATATATATATACATATACATACAATATGCAACTTTTAAGCGTTTAACTGATCTTTATCTCCCACGTCGCGGATTCTGGGATTCCAACGCGAGCGCCACTTAAAAAATCACTCGGTACTTGTAATTTGGGTACCTTTTTTTTCACTTTAGTCACAACATGAACCAGGAGCTACATTTATTACGCGTAGCGGTACTCTCGCCCGCATCAGTTATTCATCTCCCAACTCGTTTGATTTTTTTTTCTCGTTCTGGACAAACTTCAGACGTTGTTGGCTGCTTTGGTTGTTGTTCAGCTCGAGTTTCAATTATTATTTTGGCGCTGCGTCACGAACAAGAATGGCCTTCTATTTTGCGTTGACCACAAATTGCTTCGCAGTCAACGTAACTTTGCTTCGTTGCCTGCTGCGATTTTTCATATTTAAAATTTACACAGAGGCGTAGAAAGAAAATCAGCCGAGCCAATTTGCACATATGTAATAATGGTGTTCACGAATATTAGTAAATATGTGAAATATGTTGGATTTTGTTACATGTATTTCACCTAACCTAACCTAACCCAATGTGAAGTTAACAAAAACATGGAGTGGTTGTCAAAGACCCAAAAGAATCTGATGACACTAAACTTCAGGAAATAAAATTATACTCTGAAGTAAATAAAATAGTAACCTATTACATAGAAAACAATAGAAAATATGCTTAATTGAAGCCGCAGAGTAATTAATATTTTTATTTTATGCAAAAAGAAATTTGTAACTCCCTTTAGAAAATATTTTCGCTCAAAAAGCTTCAACCGCGGTATTAGGTGTGTATGCTTTTTTTGAGGTGACATCGTCTTATAATTCGATGGAGCCGGCTACACACACGAAAAAACATGACTCATGCGGCGTTACCTCGCTCTGAGGCGTTCCATTTAAGGCTTGAAGTGCAAGCGAGAGCGCGGAACGAGCGACAAAGAGGCACAATCGGCCTCCGCGTTCGGCAGCGTTCGATATCTGTCTCTCTCCTACTTGAGTGAGCGATGCGTCCGCGTGGACAGCTGCTATACAATAATACATTTACATGTTTTCGTCAAGTATAAAGTGCAGTGAATGTGGTGTCAATTGTTTATAGCAACGATAATTGCGGCGATAAAGGTAATGATTCTTTCGATATTAAATATATGTTCAGTGATATATTGTCGAATTGAAGCTAGAGTTACAAAAATTTTAATGATGTTTAAAAGTTGTAAATAAAAGTTGTAAAACAATTGCTCAAAGCACATTCATACTTGTAAAAAATATGTAAGTACATTGGAAAAAAAATAAATAAAAATTGACATAATTGTATTTATGCGTACAAATAAATGTAACTTGATCAATTCAATTGTGATTTCCATTTACCTCCTTCTCTATATCCATACAAAACATCTATCAAACAAATAAAAATAAAATTTTCTTTTGAAAAATGAAACCATTCCATCAGTATTTTCTTATGACGTTGTCTCGTTCAACTATCGTCAGTAAACCGACTTTTCAGACAACCGATTTTTTAATTTTAATTTAGTTTGATGTTCCACAAGTTAAAATGTGATTTCCAAATTATAATAAAATTGTTTTCAATGAGAGCTCTTCATATTCAGATCGTCATCATCATCATCGTAGGATTGTCAATCCTAAGACTGTTGGACACGCACTGCCGCTGTTTCCTATCCTGAGCTAATCTTCGCATTTCCCTAAAACTAAAACATCCCACATCCTCAGCTACTTATGAATAGCAATCTAATGTATTACTTTTAACTACTGTTTCTGCTTCTAAAATGTCTCTAACAAGCCTTCACATATGAGAAAGTGTCCTATTAACCGGTCTCGCCCATTTCTAACCTTCTCTATCCACGATATCCTCATCATTCGTCTGTAACATCACATTTCGAACGCTTCTAACCTTTTCTTTTCCGTACAAAGCCGTGCTCCATACATACAACTTTAACAATCTTTTCAAATTTATAAATTAACCATTCGCCAACATAGAAGTGACCTTCTGTTTGTTAAAAGCTACTCCACCTTGCGCTATCCTTTATTTTATATTTCTATTGCTCCTTCCAACCTGAATTATCTGACTTCCTAGATACCGAAAGTCACTGACTTCTTCTAATTTTTCCTATAAGTTTCTATGGTATAAAATACTATACATATGTAGAAATAGTTCAGCAGAACAATTTTTTGACGTGACAACGTCTTATAATTCGATGAAGCCGGCTGCACGAACGAAAAAACATGACTCATGCGGCGTTACCTCGCTCTGAGGCGTTCCATTTAAGGCTTGAAGTGCAAGCGAGAGCGCGTAACGAGCGACAAAGAGGCACAATCGGCCTCCGCGTTCGGCAGCGTTCGACATCTGTCTCTCTCCTACTTGAGTGAGCGATGCGTCCGCGTGGACAGCTGCTATACATAATACATTTCCATTTACCTCCTTCTATATATCCATACAAAATATCTATCAAACAAGTAAAATTAAAATTTTCTTTTGAAAAATGAAACCATTCCATCAGTATTTTCTTATGACGTTGTCACGTAATTATCGTCAGAAAACCGACTTTACAGACAACCGATTTTTTAAAGTAGGGTAATATTTGTTCAATAAAATCATTTGATCTGCGCCTATGTCGTAACAAAGACAATTGATAAATTGATTGCTTGTGCAACTTAAAGTTAATCGTTTGAGGTCAACGGAAACGAAAACTGCTCGTAACCGAAATACAAGAAAAAAAGCACCAACACTACCTAATTTATGTAGACCAACGCTGTTGTTATTGCTTAAATTAGAAATGTGAAAAAGTAATGCTATAAAATTAAGATCGCAGAGGCAATAATGGCTAATTGGGTTGTTCTGTAATCGGTTACTGGTTAAAACAATATTGCACTATAAAAATACGTAATAAAACATCACAATGAGGCAAAGTAGTTGTAACAATTTTGTTATCACCTGATATACACAATTAGAACGGAACATAATAAAGGCAATCTAAAAATTTGACATTTTAAGAGTCAACAATTTTGACAAAAATAAAGGGACACGACAGCACTCACTTGTCTTTTCCTACTGCATATATCCTTCTATTCCTAAATGATCAAAAGTATTCTTCGACTAGTACATTTGATATTAAAAAAGGATATCAGTTAATAACCATAAATAATTAAGAAAAAAGGCTATAAAATCGGGCGAGCATTGTTGCCACTGGATTATTGCCGTTTGTTGAAAATTGTGACATGACGTCGTGAATGTTAATACCAAACGTGGCCCAAGTGTATTGGACATTCGTTGGTTGATGTGCGAAATTTTAAAATATAGGGTTGTTCGGAAAGTCATTTCGTTTTTTCCCGACAGAGGATTTAATTGTATTCTTTTGCACCCAACTTCACATTTAAGCTGTATAATTTTTATATGCTTTGAGAGCTCATACAGCATGGCTTGTGTGTGAAAAATTCCAATTAATTCTACGCAGTAGGTTTTGGTTGGTGCCCTTTTAAATATGGAGAGCGATAAGCAGCATTTTCGACATATCTTACTGTTTTACTACAGAAAGGGTAAAAATGCTGTTCAAGCCAGAAAGAAATTGACTGATGTGTATGGAGAAGGTGTGTTGACAGTACGCCAGTGCCAGAACTGGTTCGCTAAATTTCGATCCGGCAATTTTGATGTCGAAGATGCACCACGTTCGGGAAGGCCGGTTGAAGCTGATAAAGACGCGATAAAGGCATTAGTTGATGTGAACCGGCGAATAACAACACGTGAGATCGGATTGAGGTTAAATTTATCAAATTCAACAGTTTATGACCACTTGAAAGGCCTGGGATTATCCTCGAAGCTCGATGTATGGGTTCCCCATGTTCTCACAGAGAGAAATCTGTGTCGCCGCATTGACGTCTGCGATTCGCTTCTCAAACGTCACGAAAATGATCCGTTTTTGAAGCGCATCATCACTGGGGACGAAAAATGGGTTGTATACAACAACGTCAAACGCAAGAGGTCATGGAGCAAAAAAGATGAACCGGCTCAAACCATTTCCAAAGCCGATATTCACCAAAAAAAGGTGATGCTGTCTGTTTGGTGGGATTTTAAAGGAATCGTTTTTTTTGAGCTTTTACCGGATAACACAACGATTAATTCGGAAGTCTACTGTCATCAGCTGGACAAACTGAATGATGCACTTCAACAGAAAAGGTCAGAACTAATCAACAGGAAAGGTGTAGTGTTTCACCAAGACAACGCGAGACCTCACACAAGTTTGGTCACTCGCCAAAAGCTTTTACAGCTTGAATGGGATACAATGCTACACCCACCATATTCTCCAGACCTGGCACCATCGGATTATTATTTGTTCCGGTCACTCCAAAATTTTTTAGACGGTAAAACCTTCACCTCAAATGAGGAGGTCAAAAACCTCCTCGATCAGTTTTTTGCCAGCAAAGACCAAAAATTTTATGAGCGTGGAATTATGCTACTACCAGAAAGATGGCAAAAGGTGTTGGACCAGAACGGTCAATATATAATTTAATAAAGTATTTGTTTATTATACGAAACGTATTTCATTTCCACAAAAAAAACGAAATGACATTCCGAACAACCCTATATATTTCGCATTAGTGGCATTAGCCACTTCCATCCACAAATGTGAAAATTTTCTACTTTAAATATCAACTCACCGAATTAACGTTGCAATCGATTTTCCATATAAAACAATAAAAAAAACTATTTGCTTTCATCCAGTGAATATATCTACACATGCACGAATAAAAAATTGAATAAGTAAAAGAAGAATAACCTTTTCCAAAACACCACTGTAGGGTTGTATTTTTGGAGGGGTACTCCCAGCATTTTCGTTTCCGTGGTAGTGGTCATCATCATGGGATCCCACACTTCTTTTTTCACAGTCGCAGTAGGAGCAACCAGAAATTAGTGTTTCTGTTCCACTATCTGAATCTGACATTTCTGCTTCGTTAATTCCTGAAAGAATAAATAACAAAAATTAATAACAATTAATAAATTGCCTATATTCTAACTGATAACGACTTAACGACTGACTGTTTTATAACAATAATAACAAATGAAAATTTCTAAACTTTCCAGTACATCAACTGAAGTGGCAAATAGAAAATTATTTATTACACAGGTCTGCGATAAAAAAGTTTTTTGTATAAATTTATCTTAAGCATGCAAATGTTGGTCTATATTTTGCAAATATAAACTTTGTTTTAACGTATCACGTCACATTTTTTTTGTATGTAGATTAATATATGTATATATAAATAGTTCTTTGAATCGGCAAATTTATTTGTTTTTTCACAAAATTCATTTTATAG
>NW_020439320.1:420881-480853 GCF_000699045.2 Agrilus planipennis | reverse complement strand
ATAATCAAATTGATCCAGCAGTATCTCAAGATATGAGTAAGATACGTAACAAAATACAATTAAAATATTGGAGCAGCAAAAAACATCAGACGAAGATAACAGGCTGTACGCAATGTATGAATAATAATGTTCATGTGCAAAATGTGTACTATATTGGTAAATGCATATTATTATAGAATAGTAAAATAATATCTTTTATTTCTCTCCATTTAACGACCACTCTTTATAACGCCGAAAAATGTTCAGTCGCTTAAGTGTCGTTATATAGAGTTTACACTGTATTTCTAACCACGCATTTATTAATTCACAATAGTGTTTTTTACGGTTTGGCACTGCTGTGCCACTTCTTTCGTTCGAAATAAAACTCGAACTATAATATAATGTTTATTAATAAAAACATCAAGTACATTAAAAATTATGTCTTTTTAAAATTTTGAATCCATCGGCGCATTTTTTACCATCGATGTACTGCAATCGATTCAGAAGTTAGAGTCTAATTTAGTAACAAAACTGATATGCGCCGGGTAACATTTTTCTGTTTTGACGGGGTCATTTTGACGTAATAAAAACAACAGTTGAAGTGTTTTGCAATTTGAAGGTTGAACTCCGCACTGCTATCAAAACACCTTCGTCCTTCTACCGAAAAAGCAAAAAACTTCAAATTTATTTATGTATGTAGAATTTAATTTTGTCGGTGAATTTAATTATTTTAATTTGTAATATGAATTTAATTTTGCCAATAACCGTTTTTTTTTTTAATTGTTTGGTCTTCATTTGGTTGTATGTTTTTTAATCTCTCTTTGAATTCAAGACTGTTTTTTACGTTAAATTTTGAAGGAGATGAACTGAAACTTATCAACCTAGTCAAGTATTTTGATAATAAGTAAAGAGGGGAACCAACAGAGGAAATAATCGGTCTAAAGGGGACGTCTTTTTTATGGACTTTTGGTAACGCATAGCATTTAGGTAAGTTACTGTCAGTTACTAGAAGGTCTTTATAAGTGTCCTTACTAAAATAATTTTCGTTCTTCCAAACCTGTAGCAATTTATGTAGATCCTTGGTGAGATTTTTCAAAGGATCATCATTCAGTTTTACAAAATCGTTGGTGTCCGCTAACATGGATTTGATATTCGTATTGTAGACAGATTTTTTCACAGCTACAGTTATATTGCCTTTGTCCGCCGAGGTAAACATTATGTCGTTTTCCCTAAGGAATTTCTTCGTACTTTTCAAGTGGTTTCGGATGAGTTTTTGTTGTTGGGACAGATGTTTTCGTTTTCTGTGTTTGTCCTTGATGATTTCTTCCACGACGATGTTACGTATCTCGTCTCGTTGAATAACATCTGGTATGGAATTCATGCTGTTCTCAACATTTTTGATGATCTGAGTTTTTTCATCTAAGTTAATTTTTTCAGTCTCTAAATTAAATTTGGGACTATACTATCTTGGCGACGTGTTGGGGAATAGGAATGTCCGACAAGTTAATCAACCATTTTTGCCCGTGCGATCATCAAGAGACATCATTGGTGTTTAATATGAAATATTCTCAATTTTTTACCCACTACACACTACCTCAAATTAATGAGGAAAAATTGTTGCTGTTGTCACACCCCCGCCGGGAATCGAACCCGGGCTCTTTGGCTTTACGCGCCAATGCTTTAACCACTAAGCTACGAGAGATGACAACAGCAACAACGACAAACCGTACTATTAGTCACAGATCCATCGAACTAATGTAACTATATACTGAATATAAATATACATTCAATGTAGAAATCTTCCCGAAGTGGGTTAGTTTTAATATAAAATATTCTCAATTTTTTACCCACCACACACTACCTCAAATTAATGATAATGATAATCTCTCGTAGCTTAGTGGTCAAAGCATTGGCGCGTAAAGCCAAAGAGCCCGGGTTCGATTCCCGGCGGGGGTGTGACAACAGCAACAATTTTTCCTCATTAATTTGAGGTAGTGTGTAGTGGGTAAAAAATTGAGAATATTTCATATTAAAACTAACCCACTTCGGGAAGATTTCTACATTGTATCATTGGTGTTACTAATCGATTCCTGTGTAGGTTGTTTTTTGTTCCTCATCTTGTTTAATTTATTCATATGGGTCTTGTAAATTATGTCTCGCAGGATTTTGGTTTTACTGTCCCGGTATTCAATTAGGCGATCAAATTCTTCTGGAGTTAAGGTAGTTCTAACTTTACATACAAGATTGTCCAATCTCCTTCTCAGATGTTTTAGATGGGTGTTGACGTCATCAATTTGGAGATTCAAGATCTTCGTTTGGCAATAAGTAAGTCAAGTATCAAATCGTTTGTTGGCTCTCCCACTGTCGAATTTTAGTATGTTCAAGTTCTTTGTTATATTTATGATAAAATCTGGTCTCATGTCTTCTGTTCGGCAGGTTAGTAAGAAGGTTCTCCTCCTGGTATGACGAACTAGTTTGTTCTTGGTTGACATGAGTTTTTTTATTGTCAGCCATGGTGTTTTCTTCATATTTGTTCCTCACCTGGTCCATAATGTTCGTGTCTTGGAACTATGAGGTGTTGTACAACGTGCTTCCAGGTATATCACGTGTAAATTTTCAAATTTATTTATGTATGTAGAATTTAATTTTGTCGGTGAATTTAATTATTTTAATTTGTAATATGAATTTAATTTTGCCAATAAAACAATCTTGTTTTTTTGATATTAGTTCATTTTATAGATGCGCGATGTTATGTGTCCCTATATATTAACACCGTAATTGCACGAAGGGACGTGGTGTATTTATGTTATTATAACAATAGAGAGATATACCTTTACCAAATATACGTTTTTACCAAATTAAGAAAATATTATACAACTTGGCAGCACCCAATGTGGTCCCTAAGGATGTACCCCCACATACGAAGTATCAAACTCTCAGAACTTACAAAATCCATTTCAACCCATGTAAATCCACAAGAGGTTACATCAAGTTTTGTGTCAATGGGTCAAAAGAATGTAAAACCTATGCCATTGGTAGGATTCAAAAATATTTTTTTGCCACCACTGCATATCAAATTGACCATGAGCAAAAACTTTGTTAAGCCACTGAATAGAGATGGATTTGATTTTCAGTACGAGCATCAGAAATTTTGAAGATTAAGTGAATTATTGGGACTAAAATTCTAAAGGTCCTGAAACACGAACATTTTGACAGCACTCTAACAGATGCTCGGAATGACTTTCGCTTCGTGATCACTAATTTCTTGGGAAATAAAAGGGCTGACAATTACGTTACTCTTGCTGAAAATTTGATGTTATCGTATCAATAAATGGGTTGCAATATGTCCCTTAACAGCGCGTTTTAGAAAATACCACAAATGACGTGGTGAGCGCCATCTGTAGTACGATACTACAATTTAGGATTACGTATGCTCCAGCAACGTCCATTTAAAAATACGGCTGTTAAGGAAGCAGGTAAAGGTTGGTCTGTGTTCTGTCGGAGCTGCCTGCGCGCGCTGATGAGATCCAAAAAGATCGAAATTGCGATCCGCGTCTGGCAGTTTCGACAGAATACAGACCACTTCGAATTATTTTGTTTTTAAAAGTATCTTGTTCTCGAAAACTGCAACTAAGTTTTTAATTTCATTGTCAATTTTCTTATTCACCACCCTAAATTCAACAAGAGTATGTACTTTTCATATAAAATACAACAAATAAATTAAATTTTGTTGTCCAGTGAATAACCACATAAGGCTATTTTAAAGTGTCCATATGTACCTACCTATCTATGCGTCCTTTGCTAATTAAATTTGAAATTCGTTGCAAAAAGTATTACATGAATGTCACGATAGACTACTTTTGCGAAAGAGGACACGGTAATTAACCTTTTGAACTTGTTGTTTATACAACTGCCGCGCGTATAATAATGAAGATTCGACCCTGAATGAAAGTATCCGTTATGTCACGACTGCCAGTCGACACAATGACTTCTCTGTACACCAGAACACTACAATGGAGATGAGATTTCCGATAATTTCTACAAATCATGCCTCATAAATAATTCCGTTATAATATTCAAACGTGCAGAGTACTTGCACGGTTCCGATCTTCTTTGTCAATATGTCAGCCGTTTGACTGTAAGTTATCGAAGATTATCTCCTCTCTCTACTACGCTCGAAGAGCAATAACAAACCGTTCGATTACCGCCTTGATTACTTCATAAATTCGTTCCATTACTTGAGGAGGCTCTTATCGTTAGCGCAAAGCACGTTTATCTGCAAACTGACGTGTGCAGAAGATTTGTTTTGATTTGTAAAGAAAATTAATGAAATTTGAATAGCTCATCGTACTACAGAGTTACTTACATTTATCAAATAAAGTAAAATTCAGGGGAAACTATATAATGTTAGATGTTACTGTTACTTACAAAGGTCAGTGTGGGAAAACCATAAAACAGAATTTTCTAACATAAAGGAAACGTTATCGAAAAACAAATTTCAACTGGATCCGCGGAGCACTGGATCACCGAAAACCACAGAACAATACAGGGTTTGTCCGGAAAGTAATAGGACCGATTTCCTTCCGCCGCGACTGTACTTTGGAGCGTGCGCGCACCGACTGGATTCGGTAGAGCGCATTCCTAACTAACGAACGAGCGGTTGGTGAGTTGTCTCCGAGCACCTGGAGAGTCAGAAAAGGCTTTTTCGCGCGACGTGTTTCTGTGAGTGGTGCAAGCCGAAAATGCAGCGTTCGTTAGAGCAGAGGTACGCGATTAAATTCTGTGTGAAACTCGGTAAATCTGCGACAGAGACGTTTCATATGATCAAGCAGGCTTACCCAGATGTTGTTTTAGTAAGAAGTGGTGTGTTTCGGTGGCACCAGGCCTTTTCAGAGGGCCGGGAAGAGGTCGCCGATGAAGACCGTGCTGGAAGACCTTCGACTTCTACAAACACCGACAATGTGACTCGTGTGCGCGAAGTTTTGAACTCAGACCGTCGACTAAGTATTCGTTTAATTGCCCAGATATTAAATTTACCAAAATTTGTGGTTCATGACATTGTGACGGAGCATTTGAACATGCGCAAGGTGTGCGCGAAGATGGTCCCAAAAATGCTCACTGACGACCACAAATTACGGCGAGTGGAAGTGTGCCAAGAAAATCTAAACATGTGTGAAAGTGACCCCCAATTTTTGAATAACGTAATCACAGGTGACGAGTCATGGATCTTTGAGTATGATCCCGAGACAAAGAGGCAATCTTCCGAGTGGCACACGCCGGCGTCTCCTCGCCCAAAAAAGGGAAGAATGAATTTGTTCCTCCTGGATAAACCGTCAACGCCAAGCTTTACGTGGAAGTGCTCAAGAGACTCAAATGAAGGGTCAATCGGGTCCGATAAGACATCGCAGCCGACTGGAAGTTGCACCACGACAACGCTCCGACTCACACCGCCTTTTTTGTGGACAGCTACCTGACCAAGGCCGGCATCCCAACGCTTCCGCAGCCGCCCTATAGCCCAGATGAGGCCCCCCCGTACTTTTTTTGTTTGCTCGCCTGAAAAGGCCGATATAAGGCAAGCATTTTGAGACGACAGAAGGGATCCAAGCAGCATGCACCGCGGCTCTTAAGGCTATTCCGGAGAATGCCTTCCGTGACGCCTTCAATGCTTGGAAATTGCGCTGGCAGCGCTGCATCGAAGCAAAAGGAGCCTATTTTGAAAGAATTGTAACGATTGGCTCAATAAATTTTTTTATATCGACTCAGTCCTATTACTTTCCGGACAAACCCTGTATTAATGTCAAAACTTCATTCTGCATCAAGAAGAAGCAACGTAGTCCCAACACTGTCCATATGTCTGTCTGACAGAGGTTTCTAATTTCTAAATGAAAAGAAATATCGATTTGAAATTCACATAATACCTACATAATACAAAAACTATTGGCCCACAGACTAAAATCATTATTGGATTGGATGCAAACAGTAGACAAATATTTTTTTTTACTCTACTTATTCTGGTGAGATACCTAAACCAGGAAACAGAGGAGTACGAATGTTTTTCTTTTTAATTTTTGCTACTTAAATTAAGACTTTGGGGGTTCGTTACAATTATAAGATCTATCACTACTAATCGTAATTTGGGAAAATTCGTTATGATGATTTGTCTTACTAGGTGCGTACCTACAACTGTTTAGGGTTTTCGTTCTGAGGTACTTCAACAAAGTGTATATCACCATGAACTACTCATCAATATCCGGCCAGAATACAATTCAGCCCCCAAGAAATATTAAGTACGTAGCGCAGTATCTTAGATACAGGATGGTCCAAAAGCCTGGAAACGACTGAAGAAATTTTCCTTTTCAACGATGTATCACAATTTGGGGGAGGGTTGCTATTTAAAACCCATAGAGGGGGATCAAAATTCCAATCACTTTTTTTTTTAGTTATGGATCATTCCCAAAATTTCGTTTTCCTATTAACAGGTAATCAAAAGTTATTCAGCCGTCTCCAAACTTTTAGACCACCCTGTGTACTGAATGTTATATACATTCAATTGTGACTATCAAATGAAAGGAAAAACATGACCGTGACAACACTAACGAAGTGAGTAGGGGTGAACTTCGTTCGTGTTGTCTTTTCCTACCATAACCTTAGCCCCATAGCAAAAGTATATTATTTTTTGAAGCCAATTTCAGCGATGTTATCGTGAACTACACATCGGCTAATACTTCTATACATATGTATGTAGTTGGGACGAAATAGTAGGTACCATTAAAATTATTACCTGATAAAAAGCCGGTGTAAAATGGTGTCACCATAATATTTTACTTAGATTCGCACCTCTACTTCTTCAAATCTTGATCCAAAGAGAAACAACTTGCCTACCTACACAAGCAAACTAACTCCCTAATAATTTAAGTAATTTTGAGGGAGCGTGTGTTTTTATGAGATTGTATCTCCTTAGCTAGGTCATAGTAAGCCCTGGATTCTGCCATGGCTGCCATAAACGTAATGATATCCCCGATCACGTTAGAGCAAAAATTTTAAATTGCGCGAAAATTCCACTTTCTGGGCACCAAAAAGTGTAACGGTGCCTCCTACCATGTCTTCATGCTATACTACAATATTCTCAGAGCAATATTTTTTAATAAGGCAGTCTTTGATAAACTTTACTTCGCGGAACCCCGAAATTCCATGGAGATCACTGAAGGCTCCCCATAACTTACGTGCTTCCTTTCATAACATTCAAGACAAAACAATAAAAATAACGCTCCACAAATAGAATACCATCTACTACCATCAGGTCAAGGGTAAACAACTAAATGTAATTACTACCCACGTAAATATTCTCGCTTTTATGAAAAGGATAGCATTTTAAACTTTAAATGCTAAAAGAAGGTTTTGGAATAGAAATAACAAAATAATATTGAAGAAATTAGTGTTCAAAGGTTTGAGTAAAACTTCTAATTAACTTTTTCTAAACGGTTGGTACCATTATTACATCCATAATCTTTTGAAGAATGTTACCTACATTAAAACCTTACTTTTAATGTAAGTATATCAGGAATTCCACAAAAAACGTTTACGTTCAAAAGGGCTCCAACTCCATCTATTCTAAAGTTTAAGAAACGCTGCTCTAAGGAATATGTGGATCTTCTTAAAAATCTTTGTCAGTTAAGCAACTAACTGTTAATTGTAAATTTAAAATTTTGTTAAAAGAAATCATTTCCTTCCATAGCGGTTACGTCTCATAACCCTTCTGTTAAACGTCACAGTTACCGTCTCACCGCGAAATGAAGACATGTTCGCAGACCGAGAAGAACAAGTCAACGAGAGTGGTAAGCGGAGCATAAATAAATAATTTATCAAAAGCGGAATACTTCCGGCACCGACACGTTCTTGGTTTTTGCACACACGAACAAGGTCAGGGATCATATTGCGATACACTCTTCAAGTGCAATTAGTTATATGTTACAAAGGACGATAAAAAAGGATCACTTGTGAAGTTCACCTGTACCGACACATTTACGTACTTTATCTCTATTTTCTAATGCAAGCACATGTTGAATAGTTTACAAACTGGTTGCATATACATGGTGTAACAGAAATAAGTACCGAGCCTGCAAGAGATGATAGAGCATAAAACATACAAATTAAGTAACTACGAGGGCGGTTTAATAATTACCCGTGTTTGAAGATAGAGGACGTTCCTGAGGGAAATTGGTGCTGTCATCGTGTGCTGCCATCTATCAAACCACGCCAAAACGAATTTCAGATTGATTGATAAGTTAGTTTGTATTTGGCAGCCATTCAACTGAGACGTGTTTCGTTATTTTCGCTAAGATGAACAAAGAGCAGTATTGTTCGGTAACTCGCTTTTTGTTTTTGGATAGGAAACAATGCGAGGAGATGAAAACAAAGTTGGATACTGTTTATGGAGACATTTCTCCATATACGACCACAGTTAGATATTGCTTCAACGAATTTAAACGTGGACAAAGATCCGTTTTTGATAGGAGCGACCAGGAAGCCTGGCAAACGTTGTTACCGAGGAAATCATTTTACAGATTTTTTAGGAGAAGGAAGAACGATCACTGGACAATACTGCAGTGAATTATTATATTATTTAACGAAAAAGAAGTGCGTTTTCAACACGATAACGCACCGACACATTCATCAGGAGTTGTTGCCGCCAAAATGCATGAATTACGTTATGAATTTGCTGCCGCACACCCCGTACTCACTCGATTTGACTCCCTACCACTTCATCTTGTTCCCTAGCATGAAGAAATGACTAGCGAGAAAGAAATTTACCTCAAACGAGGAAGTCATCACCGAGACAGGGGGGATTTTGGAGAGTTTTACAAATCTTATTTTTTGGAGGGATAAAAAAAATGGCAGGGTCGTTGGAAGAAGTGTATCTTTCTAAAAGGGGACTATGTTGAAAAATAAAAAAAAAATTTAAAAAAAAAAGGTGTCTTCATTTCTAACACGGGTACTTATTGAACCGCCCTCGTATTTGTACGTCCGAATCCGTTTCTGGAAACAGCGTAATTGAAAGAACTGTTAGTTCAATTCCGGCCCTGGGAAGGAAATAAGGTCTGCAATGCTGCATTCAATCAGTTGGTAACTACCAGCATTGTAGTACCTGTTTTGTATTTTTCGCTCATGTATTGTTTATTTGTTAGGTTAGATTAACGATTGTGTTTACAGCCAACTTCTAGTAGCCGATTATTCATATAACGTTTATACTTTGTATGAGGCAATCGAAGTGCAATTCAATAAACTAATTCAGCAATATAACATCAAACATTAGGGTAGGTCAGTCACTGTAGGACAGCTGTTGTTTTAACAAGACAAAATACGTATTTACGGGTTTGAACTATAACTTTAAGGACTAATCCTCGATTTTCAAGAAGACAAATCTCCAAAATAGTACATGCGAAATAGCAAAGAATGTTGGCTCCTCACACAATCAGTGTAGCAATTTTTAAAGGAGTAGTTGCTGCACCTTTATCATTTGCAGTGAATGCAAGTCTTTCATGAAACTGATTTTCAATTTAGTCATTATACGTAATATCCAGTTTGAGACCATTGAGGTATTTTCAAGGCACGTTACCTCTTTTTTAGAAAAAAACTGTTATACAGCACCACTAAACATGTACCCACACATACGTAGGCATACTACAAAATTTAAACCCCGTGCAAAAAGACAGGCTTCGTTTACCAAGATTATTTCCGGTTTCTCTTAATTTTTGATCTGAAGTATTTGACAATTTGGCGATGAGGAAGTTTTTGCTGAGGATATCGATTACCGTACAATTCGATCATTGCGTCGACATTGCATTTACATTCATTGTAAATTAATATCATGTCATAAAGTCCTGCTGTACTTAACGCTATGTAACAACTGCTGTTCTACGCTGACCTATGACAGTGTCACACAGACTTACTGCCAATTCAACTGAACTAAATAAATACATGAAACAGTTGATTCTACATTCATAAATGTTCAAGACTGCTGATATATATGTTTTAAGTCACTTTACCATTTTCAAAAATAGGTATTTTAACTACTTGGCAAACCAAATCTGCGACACAGCTTATTTATGTGATAGATAAATAGATATATAAATGATTAATAATTGAATCGTCGTGGACTCGTAGTAATGAACAGTATCGTAGCCGGAGTACGACTTTCTATACGATATACGTTGCTTTCATTTAAGCTTGTAATCAACCATAATAATTACGTTGCAAATTTATTGGATGAACAGAACAACTATAAATTACACGTTCGACGAGTGCAGGCGGTTTACAATGGCTATTAACATTATTTTATTTATTTGCGTAGTACTGTTGCTTTTTGTAACAAAGAGTTCTGCCACGCAATTACGAGGATTGATTGTGACGCTAAAAAAATGGCTATCCATCTTCGACAATGATAAGCTAACAAGTTGGTAGATTACATATACACCGAGCGTTCGCAACTAATAACTACATTCTAAAACGACAACCGATGC
Organism: Agrilus planipennis; assembly: GCF_000699045.2. NCBI lineage: Eukaryota > Metazoa > Arthropoda > Insecta > Coleoptera > Buprestidae > Agrilus > Agrilus planipennis. The sequence continues at coordinate 470,354 of NW_020439320.1, read as the reverse complement.
TTTGAACAATAGCCCGCTAATGAAGTGTCTGAAATTGAAAATCGTATAAGAATGGCTGACCTTAACATTTGGATCATTGCAAGTGAATAAACTTTTCTGAAAGAGAAATCTAAATGTCCACAACTGGTTTCGCCCGCAGAAAATACTTATTAAAAGTAAAAATATTGTTATACTTATTTTTTTTAAGTTTCAAATTTTCATTAGTACAATTTTGATTCTGTACATTANTTAGGCAAGTTTGGATATGGCTACATAAAAAAAAATTAGTATAATTATTCTAGTTAGTCACATTTACGAGGCGGGGAAAGTCCCAGAGGATTATAAACAGAACGTGGCAGTAACCATACTTAAAAAGAGAGGTGCGAGACATTTAGAACAATTAGCTTAACTTCCCATGTCTCAAAAATCTTAACTAGAATTGTACAGAGGAAGATGAAAAATGGATGGAAGAACTATTAGGGGAAGATCAATTAGGGTTTAGTAGAAATAGAGAAACTGCAGGGACAAATATACAGGGGGCAAAAGATTAGTATGGTTAGATTTGCAGGACAGCTACAAATAAAATAGTTGCGGTACATGCAAGGGAAGAAAAAGTAGGGAAAGAACAAATAAAAAGATAGGAGACGAAAAGCTAGAAGAAGTGGTTGATTTTAAATATCTAGGAAGTCAGATGAGTGAGAATAGGAGTGGTAGGGATATGAAGCAAGGGATAGCGCAGGGTCGAATCGACTTCCATAAAAAGAAGTCACTTATATGCTCGGGAACGATTAATTTAGAAATTCGAAAAAGATTGTTAAAGGTATATGTTTGGAGCGCGTCGCTGTACGGGTACGAAAAATAGATGGTGGGCTCGGCGGAAAAGAAAAGGTTAGAAGCGTTTAAAGTGTGGTGTATCTTCGATGATGAAGATACCGTGGGTAGAGAACGTTAGAAATAAAGAGGTATTAGAAAGAATAGGAGAACAAAGCACTCTAAGGAAGTCAATAAGAAATAAGCGACATGGGTTAGTAGGACGCCTTCTCATACATGAAGGTCTAGTCAGAGACATATTAGAGGGAGAAACAGGAGTTAAGAGGAGTAGAAGTAGACCTAGATGAGATTACTGTTCGCAAATAGTTAAGCATGTGGGCTGTTCTAGTTTTAGGGAAATGCGAAGTTTAGCTCAGGATAGGAAGGAGTGGAGGTGCGTGCGTGCGTGTCCAACGAGCCTTAGTACTGACGACCCTATGATGATGGTTCATACTTAGTACCTGAGCAACAAAACTCTATTAAAAACTAAAAGTACCAGACCAAATGCTGTTCTGCTTCGGATCAAAAAGTCGTCGTCAGTTGGAGTTGCTGTCTAACGTTTCGCTAGCAAGAGTGGCGAGCTTTCACATCTAGCATCTGAGATGGAAGGACCTCTGAAGAAGTTCAAGAAACGTTAGGAAGCAACCCCAACACACGACGACCTTTAGACCCGAATCAGAATAGCATTGATCCACCTACTGGCTTTTACAATTTTGCCAAATTACAGTATAAGATTCGGATTCGCACACTCTGATGTAGTAAACCTATACGCTCTAACCATTGGACTATTTCGAGAAGATAGCTTTTATGGCGAAATTACCGGTTATATCGTTAAATTTTTCCAGAAATAATACCTACCCAAACCACTTTTTCGTTCCCATAAACCCCTATTTTTAAAGTTTCATTGATAGACGTTATTGGAAAAATATATTTCAAATACTCACCAGATAATGTATAAATAAAAAGAAGAAATGCCGACAAAGAAATGTCTAAATTCGATTTATTTCTATTTTACCATTACGATTCGATTAAAAACACAATAGGTACCTATATGAATCATTTATTTTATTGTTCCAACAATGTAATTGAGCTCTTGAATATCAAGATATATATATATTTATAATGTACGCATAAGTCAGGTAACATTGAGTACGTTTTTCAAGTTTAAAAATGATCAGTTCCGCCCTTGTATCTGTCTCGTTGCGCGACTCGCACGTCTCACCCATTTGTCTTATCTGGACTTACGTAACTGAAAGAACTGCATGACGATTTTTTATTAAATATTACCAAATACGCAATCATACGTGGTAAAGTTCGTACAACCAACGCAAGATAGACACCTACACGTTTTTTAGAACCATTAACGTGAAATAATCGTAGTCCACGAATCAGTGACGTAGCAAGATCTAAAAGGTTCCAACATCACATAAATACTGAGAAATGCCGAAATAAAAATTATCGGACGTATGAAGATGAAGCAATTTATTACTTCTACTAAATCTGTCACTACAGTATATAGTATCTAGTGTTACAATAGGTCCCTGCTTCCGCTTCCGCAATTACGGAAGCTCCGCATACATTTTCACATCCGCTTCTACATCAGATTCCGCATTTTTATAACGCAAGCTTATAAGAACTTAACAAAATCTTACTTCTCATCTTTTTGAAAGTCAAGTTATCGGAACAATGAAAATGCGCCAGCTTTCAGCGACCCCTCTGTAACATTGTGAACGTATATTATTATCAACCGTTTATGTTTATGAAGTGCTAGCGTCAGTGTAGAGTTATAGCCGACAAAATTTTGTTAGTAATAACATTATCCCTGTGCAAATAACTTTATTATAGTTTAGGGCCTAAATATATTTCCTAGTAAGTACTGTTTTCCAAATTTTATTCTCTTATTAGTTTCCAAACGTAATCTAAAAACGTCCAGGACATTCAGCTCCCCCTTAGCCAGTTCTAATAATTTCATTTCGAAAATATTAATACATTTATTACAGCGTTTATTTATTTTCTATAGTGTTTGCTCAGTGGTGTAAATTTTAAGTTAAATTGCAATTTCCAAGTTCCATTTAGGATTATTTTATTGATATTAATGATGCAATGCAAAATTTGTAATAAAATATTCGCGAAAAGGGCGCACTGCATTAAATAGTCATCTAGAATCATTACACTTCCGCTTCCGTTTCCGCTTCCGCAAAAATTTACTATTTACTTCTGTTTTCTCCTCTGTTTCCGTTGCATCGCTAATAGTATCTGTAAATAACTCACCCTAATAGTTACCGCAAAACTTCTGCAGTTTCACGTTGATAAATACTGCCACAATAGAAATAGGTGAACCTTGTGTCTGCAGTGGACAAGTATTGTTGTAACGTCTCCTTTTCTTTATTTGTTTAGCCCTTTACGGCAGCTTTCATTTTCCAGTTTTTAGTCCATATGTTATCTGTTAGCCTTTTTCTGCTTTGCTTACAGAGGTATTTATTCTTCCGATACAAAATTTATGTCTGCAGATGTTTAACTTTTGTTTCTTTTTTCGCAAAATAAGGTTTTTTAAACCAAAAGCAAGCCATTGTAAGTAATATAGAAAGTACGATATACGTTACAGTCGGAAATTGTAAGTCCTTCATAGAGGCAAGTAAGGGTGAACCCAAACACATTTTATTCTCTGTTTTAGTAAGCAATTCAACTTAATTTGCGACGTTTTCATTACATCTCGTCATCCACGGCTATACAAATTATAATACGATTAGTCAAATGATAAGGATGCAGCGACTGTTATTTTAAAACTGTCACACGAGAGAAGACAACATTCCCTACTAATTCTCATGTACTATTTTGGTAGTTGCCTTCTATGAAATCAAAGATTTCGTCCTCTGCAGCAGAGATATGATTCAAACCCGTCACATCACTGTATCAATTGTTCCGCAGTGACATACTGACCTACTCTAATGACTGATGTTATATTGCTGAATTAGTTTATTAAACTGCAGATCGATTAACTAAATATAAGATTTAAACGTTATAATATTGGCTGCAATGCACTTGATCTAATCTAACCTTAACACAATCAATACGAAGAAAAAAGTACAAAAGAAATATAATACTGATGATACTAATTACCAGTTGATTGAACGCGGCGTTAGTCTATTTGCTTACTACGTTAAAATTGCATTTGCCTGTACATTCAACTACGTTTTTTTCGAAACACAAACATTTACTTAATTTTCTTGTTTTTAAGTGCTATATCGCCTCCTACAAGATCCGTACTTATTCCTGCTATATCCTGTATATTTAAACATTCTCTTGGTCAGGAAAATAGTTAGGAATAAACAATTACTAATTTTACTGAACAAATTTAAACAAATAAAACTTTGACGTAAAACTAAATGGTCATGGAGTTGTAAAAGATTGCCTTAATTAATTTAAATCAAACTATTTACCAAAAAATGTAGGTAACTTTAACTAATATGCTCAGTAACTCTAATGTAAAAATAAAACCGTAACATCATCTTGAAGTTAATAATATTTTTTGCCTTGTCACATGAGCTTTCCCTATCATGAAATTGTTTAATTTTTTTAGGACAACTAACTTCAGAAACCTGAATAATTTTCTATTGTTATTTATTAACAGAAACAGAGTTACGCCAATGGTATGTATTGCTTTAGATGCATGTTATGTTAAATCAGGAACAATCAACAATGACTTTATACGTGTAAGGATACAGTTGAAAGTAAATTAATAATTACCCACTTATTTTCTTCGCCGTTAAATTAAGTACGAGATGTGTAGGTGAATTATTTAAAATCTGTGCAAACAACTAGTTAAACAAGCTCCCAAGAAAGTTGCACTTAATCGGATTAGCACCCCCGTACGTAATACACATTTTTTCTTTTGGAAACAGAAAACGAATCTAATAAAACGTCTGGTACCAGTACCGAGAGATATTGTGTGTGAACCAATTATTTAAAGACATACGGAACATATTATATATATACTAGGGTGCCTTAAACAAAATTGTTAATTTTTTTTCTAACTCTTACCCCCTCAAATGTTTCTATTTGATGCAAAAAAAATCCTCGCCAAACATGAGCCCTATAGCTCAAATCTAAGGGGTCGCTATTTTTACTTTAGTTTCCCATTAAATTAACATAGGAAAAATTCTTTTTTGTTTTAAATTGAATTTACACATAACTTACGCAATTTTTTCCAAAAAATCGTTTCATATTCTCAAAGTTGAGTTTTTGAGCTTTACAAAACTCTAAGACAAAGTATGATTGTCTTTACAAAAAGACTAGTTACAGCCATTTAAAAATTACTAAATTTTGAAATTGCAAGTTATTTTTTCAAATTTCAAAATGTAGTAATTTTTAAATGGCTGTAACTACTCTTTTTGTAAAGATAATCATACTTTACTATTTTTTTACTATTAATACTATATATGAGAAACACTTCGATATTAATAGTGGTTAATATATCAAATATTAAATGTGGAAATTCATTTTTCATTTGAACCAACTATAAAATACCTCAAGTTAACTTAGGGGTCACAGCATTGGTATAAAGTAGTGTCCGACCGAAACTGATTTTTACGACCGAAACCGAAACCGAATTTCGGCAACGGTCTCAGTTTCGGCCGAAACCGAAACCGAAACTTCCTTATAAGGATCATGTTTTGAGAGCAAAATAAAGAAAACGTTATTATAATCAGTCAGTTTTATTTTTTTATCTTTAAATCACATAGCTCTGCAGTCTTTGACATTTTCACTTATTAATAATCAAATCAAAATCAACATAACAACCCCTCATTTAAGGAAATACTTTAATTGCGCCTTAAAAATACTTAAAATAGGTGAGATGTTTATTTGAGTAAGTATAGTAGACTAGACTCATTTTTCTTTTGAAGATTATTCATGCTTTTTTATGTCTGTCTACTAATCTACTTCGCTTGGATGGAATTTAACGCGCCGAACATGACCGAGCAGAGCGCGAGAACTCCCGAACGCAGTTTCGGTTTCGGTAGTAGTTTCGGCAGGTTTGACGCCAAACCCGAAACTAAAGCGAAACTCATTTATTTGCCGAAACTCGGCGGAAACCGAAACCGAAACCGAACTTTCGGTCGGACACTAGTATAAAGCCAAAGGTCCCGAGTTCGGTTCCCGGCGAGGGTGTGACAACAGCAACAAATTTTTCCTCATTAACATGGGGTAGTTTATGGTTGGTTCAAATGGAAAATGAATTTTCACATTTAATATTTGATAAGTGTTTCTCATATATATAGTATTATTATTATTATAGTTAGAAATGCAATAAAAATAGAACAACAATTTTGACGATAATAAATGATGGAGACTACTACAATGTCATAATGGAAACATTTACTTTCGATAGCTTGTAAATGTCCATTTATGGTTCACTTTACGATCACGATAAAGCATTGAAAACACTCGCGTGTTGAATAAAACAATTTATTTCAATTGAGCACCATCCACTATAACGTTACAAAGTAAATGACTCGTTTGGTTTTGCTTTACGTTTTACAAGCATTAATCCAAGAAAATATTAATTGCAAGGTGGTACAATTTCACAACATTTTATTAATATTTAAACTGGTGTAGTACCTACAAGGTAGACGTATACAAACACGCATAAATACATACGCACGTGCAGACTTTATGGATACAGTTTTCAACTTCGCTTACAATGCGTATTTTTCATTTAAAGATGAGAGGCGTGGAACGCCGAGAGTTTCCCATGTCGGAACGGGAGTTATTTTATCTTCAAAGGAAGCCGTTATTCCTATATCAAATATCTTCGACCACACCAGAGTCGTTCGACCGTACCATCAATTTATTATTTTTATTGCTTTTAGCACGAAGAAGATGCCGTCAGACGTGTCAGCCAAAGAACATACAATGCCCAACCTGCTCATGTACGAAATGTATATACAGGACGTACGAAAAACGGAAGACAAAGCATTTACCTACAGTGCAAGTAAGCTCTTTTACTTCAGGAGTTGTGTCCTCCTACACAAATTAAGAAAATTTTGGAAAACCTTCTTAGATAGCAAAGAAAACGTCTTTGTACAGTCGAACCTGGATAAACGAAAACTGGATAAGTGGAAAACTCTATAAGCGACAAAAATAATCAAGTCCCGTCATTTTTAGCCCCGCAAACCTGTGAGTGACAGTGTGAGTACCTCTCTTAGAAACAGTCATTTTTCACTTCTAGACCCCTGTAAGTGACAGTTTCTTACTCTAGACCTCTGTAAGCGAGACTATTTACAATTACTAGACATCTGCAGCGCACTTGTGCCCTTGTTCCTACCTGCTCATAGTACTCATCCTCAACATTTGGTTTCAGTTGACAAAAATCATTGAAGAAAGTACATTTGACGTTGTTCCCTCACAACGTTGAAGCGAAAAATTAAAGTGATTTCATTTTTTATAAAATTTATGAAATTGAAAAACATATTCAAAACTGTAAAAAAGATCATCATCATAAGGTCGTCAGTCCTAAGACTGGTTGGACACGTACCTCCACTCTTTCCTATCCTGAGCTAAACTTCCCATTTCCCTAAAACTAGAACAACCCACATCCTTAACTATTTGCGAACAGTAATTTAACCTAGGTCTACATCTACCCCTCGTAACTCCTGTTTCTGCCTCTAATATGTATCTGACTACACCTTCATGCCTGAGGATACTCACAGCCTAATGTGTGTATACTTATGTATTACCTATATCTTAACGCTCTAGCACCATGTTCATGTTCGATTTTTATTAACCTCTATAAATGAGAAAACTCTACGAGTGAGAATAATGTTCGGTTCCCTTGGATTCTCGCTTACCCAGGTTTGACTGTATTTCATTTCCACCAACTGCTAATGCGGAGTGGGAGTCCCTCTGACCTATACACTCCAGTGCACAGCCGAAAGTCAGAAATTATGGAAATAGGTAATTGGTGGTTGAAAAGAAAGTTTAAATGGACGAAATGAACACAGCAGAGAACTAACGGTTTAATGTCCCAACATTCACTTAAAACGATCCTAGGAAACCACAGGAAAACTTGGATTAGAGCAAACGGACATGGAATTGAGTCGATGATGATTTATCGAAACTACCTCTAACGTGCTGATGAGAACGAATAGGTTCGAAATCGCGATCCATGACTGGTAGTTGCAATATATTAATGACTAAGCTGTTGCAGATTTAATTTGACATGTAGGTACAGGTCTGACGAAGGAAGCTGGCGAGCGGTCGCGCAGGTACTTGCCCATTTACGATCTATTTGGGTAAGTCACTTGGAACCGATACACAAATAAGCTTTCAGTAGGCGTAAATTATAGTATTAATACAGATAGGACAGTAGCGTACTAGAAAATAATGTAAAAACATGACTTATCAAAAAGAAAAAAATAACCTATTGCTTTTGTTTTATAGTTAGTTTTCACATTCACTGTCATCAAGGGAATCTCTATCACTGTCACCAACATCAACAATTAGTTCTTCTGTTTGTCTGTCTATTACTTGCTCACTGATCCCTATTTTTAAATATTTAATCTACGCCCCTGTTAGGAATACTGAAGAAAGAGAGCTGCAACTGTTATACCTAAAACTGCCTACTTTTGTCACTGCGCATCCACGCCATTTTAAAATTTCCGCCAGCTTCCAGCGTCAGACCTGTACACCTTTGTGTCTCTTGTCAAACGTTTGAAATACATCAAATATCAATCAGTTTCAGTAGCTGACGACATACTGTCCATAACTTGGTATTATATCAGTTTACCTTTACGAAACAACTTCGATTTTGTCCGTAATTTATCGAACTTGTCTACGGCGTGCTGATGAGAACTAATAAGTTCGAAATCGCTATCAATATCTCGTGGGGTCGATAAATTACTGATTAGGAACTTAATGTTCTTTATGAAACTACTCTAAACACAAAATGTCACACGAAAAAAAGAAAAAGACATCGGCGGAGTGAATCAAACTCTTCGAATTAATCAAATTTACAGTAATAAATATAGTTTAATTCATCTTTGATTCATGAGGAAAAACTTAAAAAATTAATCTATCGCTATCGCAACAAAAACATGAACGCGAAGAACGGGGTCAAGTTCGATACAAATGGCATTCAGCTTTTCCGATTAAAGAGTCAAGGTCTGATCTGGTGTCAAGTTCCATACCAAACGTAATCGAATTACGTTCTTTGATATTGTATTTATAGATTGGCAATTTTCAATAATAAATGCATTACATTTACTGTGAGAAACATGTGTATAACTTGCCGCATTATAAATGATATTACACACTGTATAGAACATTGCACCCATACAAAACTGAGCTCTTCTTTGATAAGGCCGGCAACCCCTAACGTTTACACCAGTCTCAGTTCCATTTTTCACATTTATGTTTTTGTTGAGATTTGTATTTCTACATGAGTGATGCGTCCAAGATACCAATTTCTAGATCCGATATTGCTCTTAGAGCTGTTTTGCTGCGGTCCATTGAATTTCGTTCAACTCAACATTTACTAAGTCACCACTGAAGGTACTTTCAGCAAAGAACGTCAAAACATTTTAAACTGATCGTGAGACTACGACAAAACAGCCCTGAAAATAATAAATCTAATTGTAGTACGATGGCTACACTTATTAGATGCCAAAAAAAGTGTGGATTCGGTACTTCCCCTTATTACAATACGTATAAGTGATGTAAACCACAATGGGGTTGTAAATATTATTTTAATATAAAAGGATTGATGTTGTTTATACGGTAAAAAAATATTTACAGCCCTATTTGGGCTCTGATCTTTTACGCTAAAAAAATTATTTTAACATTAATGTCATGTCCTTATTTCAAGTTAAAACGATTGCCAAAAACAAATGATACGAAAACATGTGTAGTAATTGTTTGTTCTTGAACTGAGGACAGCATAAAGACGTAAAAAGTATATCTCAATCACTTTAAACAAAAAAAAATAAAAGAAAATAATGTGAAGTAAAAAGTAAAGTATTTTTTTTTGTATCTAATTGAAGGGTGGGTATGGAAGCGGGTGAACGAAAAAGACGCGGAGGTTATATAAAACGAGTTGTTTTGTTTAGTTTTGCCATTTTTGTGAATTTAATTCATTTGTAGCATTTGTTCTACCTTTAACAATTTATATTTTTTCTATATTATAAATAAAATAACCCTGCAATAATGAATCTTACTCAATATTCTTAGCAATCAATGATGATGCAACCACAACTATTGGCCTAAAAGAACTTAGAAGTATTTAAAAGATGATACCAATTCAGAGTTAAACAAAAACCTAAATAACAGTAAAAAAATTCATAAAAAGCTTTTCTGTTTAAATAAATAAAGAAAATTAAATACTTACTACAAAAAGCTATTTTGGAAATGCGTATTTTCCATTAAGTATTTAAAATACAAATGGGAAAACTATTTTATTCAACATTTAAAATTTAATATTTGCATTTTGTATTTAAATACTTTTCGATAGAAATTTTGCACTACCAACTTCTGTATTGCTTGTATACCTACTTTCTAGGAAGGTTTAATAAAAAGGACATACCTACTCATAGTTAGTACTTTTTAGTCAATCAGGCCAAAAATTTTAGAACTTTACATCAACAATAATAAAAGATATTTATCTGTTGAAAGCACCATAATAATGGCCGAAATTTGTTCATTTGGTACGTTGTAATAATGCGTACGTAGTAAGCGTGAATTTTATGTAGGCTTTATTGTATTAGTATAATTTAAGTGGCTTTTTCACTTTCATTTCGACAACTTCATTTTTCTTTAATATCCGTTTCTAAATTGGTTTTTTTGTTTCATCACTAACGTAAGTAGCAAACACATTTCTAAAGAAAAAGGTCCCGTCGTGTTTAATCCAGAGTTAAATTAATCAAAAAAGAAACTATGTATTTAGAGAACGGTCATAACTAATAGGAGATTAATTTGGAACTTCTTTAACAGAAAATAGATTAACTCGCTGATTATTATGAGACAGCCATACCTGGATGCATATAAACGTATATAGTTAATATTAGAAAGTACCAATCTAATCAGAAAAAGTACATATTTCGACATTGACACTGTATCGTTCAGTAAATACCAAGTTGGCCGTGCATTTCAAGAGGCATTTAAGATGAGATAGACGACACACACTTGAGAAAATATTTCATGAAAAATTCATAACGATATAACGGTTACAACTTATGCACAATAATAATAATAATATATACTTACTAACAAGTATAACAGTACGTAGTGATTGTTAAAAGTACTTATATGTATATAGGTACTTAGATTCAATATCATTAGATATATACAAGGTGATTCATAAAGGTTGAGACTTAAGGCCAAAGTAACTCACATAAAAATAAGGTTGGATTATAGTTTACATGAGTAAAATGCCTACTGTTAATTTAATAAATGTAATACGTTACAAGTACACAATTAGATTATCAACAATGACAATATATTACGCTAAAGAATAAAATCAGCAGTTTAATCATTGAGGGACTTCATTTATGTGTTTGACCGGACTTTATTGCTATTGTTTGGAGTTTTGGAGACAATACACTGACGTCAGAGGAACATATATTGAAAGTTGTCCGCGCACAGCTAAAACAATTCGTCAATTTAAAGTTAACAGCGTGGCTGAGAGTTAGCGAATCCAATTTTTTGAAGTGAAACTTCTTTACGCACGGTAGTGTAAGTTCGTTTCATGCGAGTTGCTGTGTAATGAAATCATGCAACGGATTCCCCCTCTACTCGGCCACGTAGTCGAGTTCGTAGTGGAGATCGCTTGAACCGTGAGGGCGCTTCAATGCAACGTTTGTTACAGGCAACTCCGGCATGTATAGTGTAAAATTTAAATTCATAGTGTACAAATAATACCATTAAACCAATTCCTTAACCCCTATCCCGGTATGTTTGTGTGTTTGAAGAAGTTTCACTTCAGTAGCGTGTTGTATAATTGCACGTTGTATTATTTATTTTGCTCTTCATTCGTTCCTTTATAACAGTATTAGTATCTAGCAAAGAAGAGTTAGAGATAGCTATAAATGAAATAGATGCGGTACTGAAAAAATAGTAATGTATGAAAATAAATAAAAGTAAAACTAAAGGGAAGAAAAAGTAAGGAAAGAGCGAATATAAAGATAGGAGACGAAGAATTAGAAGTGGTCGATTTTAGGTATCTAGGAAGTCAGATAAGTCAAGACGGAAGGAGTAGCAGGGATATAAAGCAGAGGATAGTGCAAAGTCGAAATGCCTTCAATAAAAAGAAGTCACTTCTGTGCTCGCGAACGGTTAATTTAGAAATTCGAAAAAGATTGTTAAAAATGTACGTTTGGAGCGCGGTACTGTACAGTGGGCTCGGCGGAAAAGAAAAGGGTAAAAGCGTTCGAAATGTGTTGTTACAGGAGAATGATGAGGATACTGTGGATAGAGAAGGTTAGAAATAAAGAGGTATTAGAAAGAATAGGAGAACAGAGGACTCTATGGAAGTCAATAATAAATAGGCGAAATAGGTTAGTAGGATACCTTCTCAGGCATGAAGGTCTAGTCAGAGACATATTAGTGGCAGAAATGGGAGTTAGGAGGGGTAGATGTAGGCCTAGATTAGATTACTGCTCGCAAATAGTTAAGGATGTGGGTTGTTCTGGTTTTAGGGAAATGCAAAAATTTTCTCAAGATAGAAATGCGTGGAGGTACGTGTCCAACTAGTCTTAGGGCTGACGACCTTATGATGATGATGATTCGTTCCTTAATCGAAACATGGCTGCTCTTCTTTATTAATATTATACCTATCCTCACTACTTCATTTATAATATAATTTGCGATTAGTATACAATATTTGTAGCTTTTTCTTTCCTTTCTTCAATTCATTCATAGAAGTAAGACTTTGGGAGACACAAAGGTTAAAAATTCTAAACACCTATCGAAGCAGGCAGGCTTCGGCTAGTACCTAATTTATTAAAATTCAATGTTGTTGTTAGAAAGAGTGAAGGTGCGTGTACAACCAGTCTTACAACTAACTGACGACCCTATGATGAAAGTTATTGTTCAGTTATCGTCAAAAATAAAAATTCAATTAAATTTTACAACTTTTCACATTCTATATTTATTTAGCCATCATTATTCTACTAAAACGTATTAAGCTGACTTCAGGTTCTTCAGTTCTAATACGTACAGTTACTAGTTGCCTTAGGAGTGATTCTTGCCATACCACCCTGTATATAAATAACAATAATAGCTGCACTAAAGTGACCATTCACCTAATCGCTACTTAAGTTGCTTATAGTATCTGTTGTAATCATACATTTTCAACTTAAACAGCAATTACCAATGTCACTGTTATAATTTCCTACTTATCATTCTCATACTGTTACTAAAAATGTCTTAACCAATGTAACACTTTTATGAAAAATTGTTTGGTCAGGTGGAAATACCTACACATTATCATCAGATTTGAATGCATTCATTTTACTTAAAATTATTACCATGCATACAAAGTACGTAATTGATTTATTCAACTTGATAAGAAGAAATGTAGGTAAATAGCAATTTAACGACAAAAACCTGTTTATTACAAAATACGTATAAGCGCTATTTAACATAATGCACCGACAAGTGATGTTTTCATAACAATCCATAGAAACAGAGTCGTGCACCTTTTTCAACTTAGTTGACGATAATGACCAAAGGACTCCGCATAATCCTTAATATAGAAAATTGACTCTGTTCAAAATGAAGTATGGTGTTCTCTATGACTTTCTGATGAAAAGTTCAAAAAACAAAATGTTTTTGAGCTACAAAAGAAAATAGCGCACGATTCTCAGTCCATCTAATGTATAACTGGTAGGACGCATAATAAGCAGAGATTTGCCGACTATGACTTTGGCTAGGCGATTAGTCGGTTCTGAAGAGGCCGATATAATTCTCGTGTTGGACAGGGAAAAACAGCAAATACTACAAGTGAAAACAACAATATCAAATACAGACATCCAACCTTAATTCCTCAATTAGGTTCTATGATCAAATGCTCGACCACAGACTATTCCTTCCAGTCGCAAATCTGATAATAACACAAATTCCTACTTTTCTATTTAAGGAGACATAGTAGAAACAGAAAAATGAGTTAAGAAAATTACTGTTTAAAAATAGTAAAGGATGTGGAATGTTCTAGTTGTAGGGAAATAAGAAGTTTAGCTAAGGGTAAAAAGAAATGGAAATGGAACTGACCACCCCTTAATCATGATGAAGAAGATGATAATTATAATGGTAAGGAAAAAGGAATGGAACTGGAACTGACCACTCTTTAATCATGATGATGAAGATGATGATTATAATGGCCAATGTAGTGGAAACCAATATTTATATTAAATTTGTGCTAGAGCTAAAGTTTAGCTGAACCATCACAACTTGTTAGTGAAAAATCAGTGATAGATGCATTAAATACATTCTTTTCACTATTGATTCCTTGATTTTGCAGATGGCAGCTTATATCATTGTTTTTTTTTATTTTTATAATCTGACCTACTTAATTCAATGAGAAAAAGAACAAAAAACTAATCATATTCTGCATGTTCCTAAACTTCTTGGACGCTATTGAAAAAAATAAAAGCAAAAACCGATTCCTAATAAACAAAAACTGAGTTGTTTTACATATGCTCAAGTAACTAAAAATATGAGCTATAAAACCAACAATTCTGCCTATTTGTATTGGAATTAGTAACACCAGGCGGCAGTATTTATTTGCTTGTTCAACACATTCGCTTCGCTTATATGTACCATCCTCTTCAAAGAAGACCAATAAATTGCTTAGTATAAGTAATGAAATTGTTATTAGCGTATTCTCATTTGAATAATTTAGCAGTTAGAATTGCCGGCTTCGGCTTACATTTTACTTTAAAACTCTAATATGGCTCAACGTAATCTTAGAGCCGTTATCTATTCATCCGTTAGTTTGTTTACTATGCGGGTAATATTATTAATGTGTTACTTGTGCGTGGAATTTTAGTACTGTGTCAAAAGTATTTATTTCCTCATTTCATATTCATGCTATTTTAATTTCTGTATCACTGGCGGTTCCCACATATCGTTTCTATGCAATACGGATATGACGAATTAGTTTAGTAAACGAACGATTTCACTTCGGAAGAATTTGTAACTTGGTAGACTTTAGTAAATAACATTATTCATGTATACTAGAATTACGTAGTGAAAAGTCTACCGAAAAAATTGTCCGCGTCCTATTTTTATTTAAAAGATTAAAATCTAAAATACGGTTTTTGCGAATAACTTTTTGAAGTGATACTTCTATATAGACGAGGAATTACGATTTTTTTGTCACGAAAAAGCGTTACGGACGCGTGGAGGGGGTAGAAGGTATATCGCGTGGTGAGAGGGGACAGCGGCAGAGGGAGAGAAAGGCTGGCGGCGAAGGAGAGAGGGTAACGGTTGTATTAGATTGATATAATGCGCAGTCGCGCGAAGAGCGGGGGGTCCGCTAGAGTCCAACGGCATGTGCTGTGCCCAGCTGTTGTTTTCTTATCTCTGCTCTCCACGTGGCTGGGCATCATTGCCTCTATTTGCGGTCTGTGTAAAAACCAAATCATTGTAGAAGTGAAACTTCAACGGAAAAGTTAAAAAACTATTCGCAATAAAATTTTTACTTGAAGTTTTACGGACAAGTTTTCAAGTTGGACAAGTACATTAACAATCTGCCCGTAAAAAAAAAGGTAAAAATTTTGTTGCAATTCGTTTTTCCACTTTTCCGTTGTCATTTGTTTTTCCACTTGCCCATTGCCATTCGTTTTTCTACTTGTCCGTCGAAGTTTCACTTCTATTATGTGTCCCAGCATATATTTCGTTTTTAAATATTATTTGCCCGAAAAAACTGATATTATCATTCGAAAGAACGGGAAATTTTACAATTCTGAACAAAACTGTAGTCTAAATACGCAGATTTTCATACATCATCTCACTGCTTCAAAAAATTAATCTCAAATGAGCAAATACCAATGCCAATAAAATGAGGAAATATTAGAAAGAGCAGGAGAACAGGAGGCGTATAGGAGTTAATAACAAATATGCGAAATAGGTTGGTAGGACATCTTCTCATGCATAAAGAGCTGGTTAGAGACATATTAGAAGCAAAAACAGGAGCTAAAAGAAAGAAAGGTAAACCTGGATTAGATTACTGTTCAAAAATAGTTAAAGATATGGGATGTTCTAGTTGTAGGGAAATGGGAAGATTTGTTAAATGTTGAATGTGAATGATTTGCTTAATCAGTATAAAATATATAATGGAGAGCATACACTGAAAAGCTATATATATGTCCAAATCCTACAAAATACGTATTTAAAATGAATGAGCCAATACGTTATTTTGATATTATATGGGACGCTACTCAGCTAAAGAGCCTCATCAAACAGTTAATTAAAGCAGAAAACGGTTACAATCACTGTGTGGGACCCAATCATGAGAACCATGTTTGCAAGTGCTCGTACGCCAACCTGACCGGTACCAATTTAGGGGTAGAAGAGTCCGATAATGCAACGCCGAATATGTTATTCGATGTGGGCATATGCACACAGACATACACACACACACACAGACGGATACGTATACGAGATACAAGCAAACAAAGACAGAGGAAAAGATCTTTCTGTGCACCAAGAGTTGAGAGCAGAGACCATGCGTGATTTATAGTGTTGATCTGCATAAAACTGGCCGTTGCGGCGAAGACCATACACGGCCGGCGGTATCTGATTGTGCCATCGACTATAAACTAAATATAAGACAGAAAATAAAAGAACAAGAGCATTGAATGGCGTCTCCACGGCAAGAATTAAACAGTTCCCGGGGACTCTGTTTTAACCGTCCGTGTCTGTCGTTCATCGCCGCTTCGCAGCTCTTTTTTGCTGGTGCCGTATTTATGCGGATGGATTGGCAGGATAGCACATCTTGCCGATCTGATAAAAATCAATTAATGATCATTAAATGCACTTGGAAGCGCTATGTTTCTTTCCAAACGAAAGAAATACGGGACAAGATTAAATTTACGGCACACGCGAAACGCGCTTAATTGAACGAAACTGACCAACCGATTTTCAGTTAACATAAACATGTACTTAATTCAAAATTATATTAAAACATTCGAATAGATTAGAACAATTCCATGCTACGTCATCATCATAAGGTCGTCAGTCATAAGACTGATTGGACACGCATGTCCACTCTTTTCTATCCTGAGCTAATCTTCGCATTTCCTTAAAGCTAGAACAACCCACATCCTTAACTATTTGCGTACAGTAATCTAATCTAGGTCTACCTTTACTCCTTTCTGCCTCTAATTTGTCTCTGACTAGACCTTCATGCCTGAGAAGGTGTCCTACCATCCTGTTTCGCCTATTTCT
The DNA here is from genome assembly GCF_000699045.2 of Agrilus planipennis. Taxonomy (NCBI): domain Eukaryota; kingdom Metazoa; phylum Arthropoda; class Insecta; order Coleoptera; family Buprestidae; genus Agrilus; species Agrilus planipennis. Next base: position 453,125 of record NW_020439320.1, on the reverse strand, counting down.
TATTGACTTCCATAGAATCCTTTGTTCTCCTATTCTCTCTAGTGCCTCTGCATTTCTAACCTTCTCTATCCACGGTATCTTCATCATTCGCACACCACATTTCGAACGGTTCTAACCTTTACTTTTCCGCCGCGCCCACTGTCCATGTTTCGCACACAACAATCTTTTTCGAATTTCTAAATTAACCATTCGCGAGCATAGAAGTGACTTCTTTTTATTGAAGGCGACTCGACCCTGCGCTATCCTTTGCTTTATATCCTTACTGCTTCTTCCATCCTGACTTATCTGACTTCCTAGATACTTAAAATCGGCCACGTCTTCTAATTTTCCGTTTCCTATCATAATATTTATTCTTTAAGACAGGAGGTAAAAGTTGGTCTGTGTTCTGTCGGAGCTATCTTCGACGCGCTGATGAGATCCAAAAAGATCGAAATCGCGATCCGCGTCTGGCAATTTCGACAGAATACAGACCACTTCGAATTATTTTATTCGATTAAGGCTAACGTGCCTATCACGTTGAGGTTGGCTACGGCGGGATTCGTTTTCAGCAAGTAGATATCCACACAAGTGAACCTTGTTGGAGCATACGTAATCCTAAAATGTAGCATCGTGCTACAGATGGCGTTTACTGCGCCATTTGTAGTATTTTCTATTTATTCTTTCCCTAAAATGTAGTAGAACAAAGCGAATTTACAATGAAATTTAAAAGAAAAAGAGGAAATTAAATTGCTCCAATGCGCCTTGTTTGAATCTCTACAGATAGGTTACCAATCTGCGCCTATATTTTGAAGGAAGAAGTCCTGGATGGCTAATATATAATGCAATATGCGCTATTTTAACCTCTGGTGTACCACTGAGCCTTAACAATGCAAACTTTAATCCGAAAACAGAAATTGTAACAGAATCTACAATTGACAAACGGAAATCCAAAACAACTTCATGTAGAATACGCAAATCAACAACAGCAAGAGCATCCCCACAGATAAAAACGTGCGTCAAACATGTACGTAAGTATGGTTAAAAAAATGGGAATGTGATGAATACGAAAAATTTATAATCAAATATTCAACAGTTAAATCAGACATAAAACTATTGACCATATCACAGGGGATTGCTCATTTTATGCCAGCCTACAGTAACTCACTGGCACAAAAACATTGGCAAACAGATACACTCACAACTACCGAAAAAGTAAAAACTTATAATCAGATAAAGCCTTACCATAAATTCAAACCACAAAATGTATGGGACAAAAACTTAGCCAAACCTTACTGGGATAGGAACATAATTACAAACAAAGAAATTAATCATAATCTAACCTAACCATCAAGGAAACTATAAAAACCTAACTAATAGATGCCAAAATGTATACCAAAATCACCGAAAATCTTTAATAAAACAAATTTAAAAATATCTACCTTCAACTGAAGAAATAAAAAAAAATGTAGAATCAAAACACAACCCAAATTATCTCAAACATATTTTCATCAATTAGGCTTTGTACCTAAAACATTGTAAGTAAATTTAGCCGAACTGAAACTGAAAATCGATAAAAAAGTGTTCTGGAAGTGCAGTAGCTACTAATATTTAATTTTATTATCTATGTTTTTATTCATTCTCGAGGAGCTTATCCCTAGAGGTGCCGGATCGGGTAATGCTCTGCAAATATGTAGGTTTATAGGGAAATAAAATACCTCTTGCGGACCAATACCACCCCCAGGCCTCCAATCCACATAATCAACATGCTTTACAAAAATATAAGTTACTCAAGATAAACCTACACTTTGTCTTCGTCGATCTAGAAAACGCTACTGACCGAGTCGCAAGAGACCTGATAGCACAACTCATTACAGAATAGTAATAACTTAATCAAAGATGTGTACCAGAATGTCATAAATAAGGTGCAGGTCTAAGCAGAGAGTTTCACGTGAGGGTGCGAGCGCTTCAAGGCTCCACTTTGAATCCGCTTTTATTCAACGCAGTTAAGGATTTCGTCACCGAAGATCTGCAACAGCCAGCTCCGTAAACCTTTTATATGCGGATGACATAATGCTCGAGTCAGATCTGTAAATGAGCTGGAGAGACAACTGTCCTTGTAGCGCAATCGACTGAAAAGTAGAGGTCTTAAAAGACATAGGAAGAAAACAGAGTATATGTGCGGCAACTTTTCTGCAGCAAACGTACATAAATCTTCACCAAGAATCGATAATATGCCTAAAACAAATTCAAATATCTTGGCTCCGTGCTAACAAGTGAAAACAGAATTGAAGCGGGTTAGCAAAAATGAAAGGCAATGACGAGGGTTGACACAAGAATGCAAGAAAGAAAATCGGGGAACTTGGATCAGTACAGTAATCAAGGACACGGAGACGATTAGCGTAAGTCCTGAGGTGACGTAAAACGATATCATGCGGAGAGTTCACCCCAAATAATATAGGGACAAATGCGAGGATAATGATGATGTATGTGTTTATTAGTCTGAAGCTAGACCGGTGTAACCTTTTGTTCCAATTGAGTGCACAAAGGTCTACACTTCAGTAAATTTTTGAGCAATATCTCGATGAAGTAATTAAAAAAATAGGGTACTGTAAGGATATAACAGTAGCGTTAACAGGGACGTGTAAGTATAACCAGATTTATTAAAAGAAACAAATTATAAAATTAATAAGATTAACCTAAACATCAAGCTCAAAACATAGAAGCTTTACATGAATGAGCCAAGTCCTCAAAACCTCAAAGGGTTACTCTTCGACTGACTCATTAGGTCCATTTTAAAATTGTACAGTACTCAGTGCTCGAACATATTTTGCGCTCGGGGCTTTCTTGGCCGTCCAAGAGGTCCTTTTCTTTAAGCAACGATAATAAACTTTATGATAGGGTTGCGTCCGAGGATCTGGCTGTCACATGTATATTTTCTTAATAAAATCACGTCTGCATACTTCAGTACTTTCACTGTGACTACCCCTTATTGCAAATGGGATGACGGCCTGTTTAGAAACCCCTCCCCCTTTATTCTCCGAACATTACCGTTCATATTCCAGATGACATTGACATTTCGAGTACAACTCATCGACTGTATGGTTATACGTGTTATCAAATGAAAGAAGCATGTGTCTGCAAGTGCAGAATGCTCTAACACATCGAGAAAATTCATTGTTGCACTGTCCAAATGGCTAAAAGTGCAGAGACGTTTTGACTAAAAATCACTTCGTGAGTAAGACTCGCATAGTGAGGCATCGGAAATCTCTAGTTTGTTATCATTGACCTTTGCTATATATATTTCCTTGTCATTTCTCACTCCTATCCTCCTTATTATCTTTAATATTTTTGTAATCTTATTCATGTCGCTTTACCTCAACGAAAAAGCACGGAATGCGAAACCAAAAAAAGTGAACGCATAAATTAATACGAACATTAATTACTCTAGTTACGTGGCTGAATTAAAACTTTATGGCGTTACGTACACGTGTTGTATAAATTTTAACGAGCGTTAGTCGATTTATCATTCACGGATCCTTTTAGCGTCCTGATATTATACGCACCTATAATATATTATAATACATGTACCCATGTAGATATTGTATACTATAAAGATCTATACACCGCATCCCGTCCACACACACTACTAAAGGTAACTATTATTATTATTATTATTATTATTACGATTATTATTATCGAAACGCTTTCACAAGTTTGCCGCCTTGCAAAGAGTTTATGATTCGTTGACCTTTACCTTTCAAAGCAAGGCAGTAATAATCCATCTCTGCTCGATAGTATTTATCTATCGATCCAAAAGTCTGTTTTAGTCTGCTGTTATTATAAGAAGTAATTCGCGTCGTTTCCCTATTTTCTTATTGTTCTAAATAATCTAATTATGAACAGAGAACTTTTTTGTTCGATCCGTACCGTACCCGCTTGAAAAGTTCAAGTTCGTTCATTTGTTTTTGTTTGAATAGATCAGCTGGCCGATCTAAGACCAATGTGATTCACGCATGAAGTTTTCTTAATTGTAAAAGTTGTATATCGTTGAGTGTGTAGTCATTCAGTTTAGAAAGGCAAAGGCCGCAATCATTTATTGGACCGACGAGAAGAGATACTAGTCAATGTACTATACACTATTTTTGTGTCGACGTGGGAACAAAGTCATTACAGTGGCGACTTACGAGTTTGTTTTACAAATGGACACTGCGTATAAACCAAAAATAATTGTTTGTTTATGGCCTACCTGTGACAGGGAATCCTTTACAACAATCTAAACAAAGGCCGTTATATAATTGTCGCCACAACTTTTTTATAGATTTTCAAATCGAATCTCAAAAGGAAAAGTATGATAATTCAAATGTTCGTCCATTTATTTATTTTTTTTATTTTGTATCTCCTTGTACATGCAGAGATAGGAGAAGCAAAATTAGAAGAACTCTTGTTGATTTTTTGGTATCGAGGAAGTCGGATAATTCAGGATGGAAGAATCAATAGAGATTTAAAACAAGGGCCGTTATATAATTGTCGCCACAACTTTTTTATAGATTTTCAAATCCAATCTCAAAAGGAAAAGTATGATAATTCAAATGTTCGTCCATTTATTTATTTTTTTTATTTTGTATCTCCTTGTACATGCAGAGATAGGAGAAGCAAAATTAGAAGAACTCTTGTTGATTTTTTGGTATCGAGGAAGTCGGATAATTCAGGATGGAAGAATCAATAGATCTTGATGGTCACTTCTAATCTTGCAAACGGTTAATTTTGAAATATGAAAATGATTGTTAAAGGTATTACAGGTGTGTCTAATATGGAATATAAAAGGTTAGAAGCGCTCGAAGTGTTGTGTTACAGGCGAATGATGGGGATACCGCGGATAGAGGTTAGAAATGAGCCAGTATTAGAATAAATAGGAGAACACAAGGCGCAATAGAATTCAATAAGAAATAGGCGAAATAGTTTGGTAAAACACCGTCTCGAACATGAAGGGGTAGAGACATATTAGAAGCAGAAACGGGAGTCAAAAGAATTTGATTACTGTTAACAAATAAGAATGTGCGATGTTCTAGTTTTAGGGAAATGCGAAATTAACTTAGGATAAGAAAGAGTGGAGGAGCGTGTTCAACCAGACTTAGGACTAACGGCCCTATGATGAAGATAAGTCTTCTTCATTTAGACAAATTCCCCGATATTGACATACTCAGTTTATGTCAAGGATTTCGTAAATGGTGTGTACCAATAATAAGTGATACGCACCGTGGGTTTTGGCTAGATTATTAAAAAAAAATCCCTAATGGACATTTATGAAAGTACTTATTTAGTATTTATGTTAGATAATGGTGAGAGAGGTTCCCTATTGAAAATTTTGTATCCGAATATAAAGAAACAGAACATAGAGGGACCTCATCTATAGCTCTTATGTTTTGAACTTACACGCCGTGTCTGACAATCAGAACCACCATTAAATGAATATAAAGGTTCTCAACTTTTTTAACTTTTGAGGGTTTAATTTCCACCAGGCTACCAATGTTGGAAGGCGAGCATTCCCTCCGGACTACGCCAAGGGATAAGGCGGAAGCCCTTCTACAATCTCCTTTTAGGAATCGTGAGAATAGGTGGAGGGGAGGGCGGAATGGAGTGGAAAGAGATGATACGAACAAAATAAACACAGAAAACAGTGAAAGATTATCTGTAGAACGTTACTGCTCCAGCATTTGCCTATGTAATCCAAGGAAACCACAGAAAAACTTGAGCCAGGACAAATGGATCCGGAATCGAACCGGTGTCTATTCCTGAATGCTTAGTAATCATCTAAACCTTTAGGTCGTGCTGCTCAATGAAAGGGTCCCACTGCTTGGGACTTCCCTGCTCCAACTTGTGTGAAAGGCGAAACACCACAAACTGAGATTAGATTATAGCATAAGGGTATAATGGCAAACATTTTGTCTTCTCAGTGGCAAAGGCCATTATATTAAAACAGTTTTATAAACTACTGTTTTAAAAATTGAAATAACTTAACACAGCTAAAGTAACGAAATACAAATAAGGAAAATACCAAAGTACCTACCAACTGAAATCTGTGCATTGCGACATATATCAAGATGTATCATTATTAATTATTTATTAACGCATAATTTATAATTAAAAAACGTTGAAGGAAATTATTAGCAACTTTTCAAAGAATACTCTTTTATACATTGTACATTGTTCTTTAATCTGAATTACTTAGAAATGTGTGAATTTTATAAATTTGCACATGAATAATAAGAGGTACTGCAGATCTAATATAGATTTTTCTCATAATTAGTACTGATATTTAATATTATTCTTTCCCACCTTTTAAAACTATCAACTAGCTTTCTTCTTGTTGTTAATCATCATTAAGTGACTCTTTTATAACAAGTTATTGTTTAGATTGTGCATTGTGTCAGTATTAAATATGTATCAGAAAATCTAAAATAACTACCTACAAAACATACCTACACTTCATCAGCAGGTCGTCAGTCTTAAGACTGGTTGGACACGTACCTCCACTCTTTCCTATCCTGAACTAACTTCGCATTTACCTAAAACTAGGACCACCTACATCCTTAACTATTTCCGAACAGTAACCTAATCTAAGTCTACCTCTACCCCTCCTAACTTCCGTTTCTGCCTCTAATATGTCTCTGACTAGACCTTCATGCCTGAGAAGGTGTCCTACCAACCTATCTCGCCTATTTTTTATTGACTTCCATAGAGTCCTCTGTTCTCCTATTCTTTCCAATACCTCTTCATTTCTAACCTTTTCTACCCACGATATCCTCATCATCCGCCTATAACACCACATTTCGAACGCTTCTAACCTTTTCTTTTCCGCCGCTCCCACTGTCCATGTTTCGCACCCGTACAACGCCGTGCTCCAAACATACACCTTTAACAACCTTTTTCGAATTTCTAAATTAACCGTTCGCGAGCATAGAAGTGACTTCTTTTTATTAAAGGCGACACGACCCTGCGCTATCCTCTGCTTTATATCCCTACTACTCCTTCCATCCTCACTTATCTGACTTCCTAGGTATCTAAAATCAGCCACTTCTTCTAATTTTTCGTCTCCTATCTTTATATTCGCTCTTTCCCTACTTTTTCTTCCCTTGCATATCAGTATTTTAGTTTTACTTTTATTTATTTTCATACAGTACTGATCTGTCAGTACCGCTTCCATTTTATTTAAAGCTATCTCTAGGTCCTCCTTGCTAGATGCTAATACTGCTATATCATCTGCAAATCTAAGCATACTAATCTTTTGCCCTTGCACATCTATCCCTACAGTTGTACTGTCTTTAATGATGTTGATGGCGTCTTCGATGTATAGATTAAAAAGTAGCTGTGACAGTGTTCATCCCTGCCTGACTCCCTTCCTAATATTTACTTCTCTACGTTGCAGCCTGTTGCTCTTTATACAAACTAAGTATTACTCTTCTATCTATGTAACTCATCGTACATTTTTACCTACACATCTACACTTAATGTTTTTTTAAAGTGTACATGGAATAAACAATTGTTATAAAGATTAATTGTATTACTGGAACTACTCAACCGATTCTAGAAATTCTTGGACACATAGAAAGCTTAGCATTCTTGAATAATAGGACGTGGCTGCATTATGAATTGCAAATCAGAGATTAAAGGTTCTTCAGAGGTTCTTCCAGCTCGCATCTATCTTCGAAGATGGTAAGAGCTTTGAAGGAACTCGCCACTCGTGCTAGCGAAACGTTAGGGGAAGCACTTCAAACACACCACAGCCTCTAGACCCAAATCAGAAGAACATTAGTTAGATCTCTTAACACAAAGAAGATTTGTTTATCTGGTTTGTTATGTCATTTTTCGTGAAAATTTAAATTAATTAGTTCAATCAGTACATTTAAAAATTAGCTTAATTTCCTTAATTTCAATGGATATAACAAACTAAATTTTAATGTATTTAATTTAACAAACTCAATTACATTTTCCTACATATTAATATTGACTATCTATCAAGAATGTTTGCAAAAGGTAGTGGGCAAAGAACTAATGATAACAGTTTGCTTCTTCTCACCAAGGAAAGCCCATCATTTACGCATTTATTACTGCTAGAAGCAGCATATGGCACAGGTATGCACATTATACGTCGTGGATATACCTACCTATACGTATCTATGCATGTGGGCACCATAAACTGACCTTGCTTTTAATAGCCGTGAAATAAAGAGGTCCGTTTTGCAATGATGGATTAAGTTGCAAACTTGTAATAAAATCGGCTCTGTTGAGGTGTGCGAATTATAACAGCGAACGCGTGAAATAACAATCCTTGTTATTAATATCTTTTTGTTCCTCTCTCAACGTAATGGGAGTTTTCTTTGTCAACGTTTAGATTGTCTCATTCTTTGTAACAGCAACATAAAGCGATCGATAAAATTTTTGCGCTTTTTCTTACACATCAACAACAACGCCTCTAAGCGTTTCCTTATCTTTGTAACCAGCGACGGTTTGTCAGTTCTAAAAGTAGTAGTAGGTGTCTGATTCATGAATTCACGATGACAATTTTCCGAGAAAAGGAGTATTGGTCCAGGAAAAACATGTCGAAAAAATTGGAAATAGTTCTAGATCCTTTGTGACTCGTAACAATTCCCCTCATCATCATAAGGTCATCAGTCCTAAGACTGGTTAGACACGTACCTCCACTCTTTCCTATCCTGAGCTAAACTTCGCATTTCCCTAAAACTTGAACAGCCCACATCCTTAACTATTTGCGAACAGTAATCTAATCTAGGTCTACCTCTACCCCTCCTAACTCCTGTTTCTGCCTCTAATATGTCTCTGACTAGACCTTCATGCCTGAGAAGGTGTCCTACCAACCTATCTCGCCTATTTTTTATTGACTTCCATAGAGTCCTCTGTTCTCCTATTCTTTCCAATACCTCTTCATTTCTAACCTTTTCTACCCACGATATCCTCATCATCCGCCTATAACACCACATTTCGAACAATTCCCCTAAAGAAATTCAAAAAACTCTGAGCGAAACATTGAAATTGTAAAATAAAATAGTTTATTCATCGGGTAACTTCAGAATTTCGATAGTTACAGTCAGTTTATCTGCGCCTTATACCCAGATCATCATCATCATAAGGTCGTCAATCCTAAGACTGGTTGGACATGGTCTTTCCCACCCTGAGTTAATCTTCGGATTTCCCTAAAACTACAACATCCCACATCTTTAGCTATTTGCGAACAGTAATATAATCTAGCTCTACCTCTACCCCTCCTAACTCCCATTTCTACCACTAATATTTCTCTGACTAGACCTTCATGTCTGAAAAGGTGACCTACTAATCGATCCTACCTATTTCTTATTGACCATAGAGTCCTCTGTTCTCCTATTTTTTCTAATACCTCTTCATTTCTAACCTTCTCAATCCACGGTGGTATCCTCATCATACCCCCGCTTCTAACCTTTTCTTTCCCGCCGCGCTCACTGTCCCTATTTCGAAACCCGTACAGCACCGCGCCTCAAGTTCATTTCAGTCCCTGAAGAAGCTAACCTTGTTACCGAAAAGTATCGTGTTTTGGCATTGGGGTTTGAGCTATTTTGTTTGTTCTATGACATCAGCCGTTTTGGCAAAAAAAAACATAATATTAAAATGTATCTGTTATTCAAATTTCCCATATAAACTTATTACACAGATTGCTTTTACTATTTATTATCGTTGAGACAGCATAAAATCCTACGTCTATCCATTCAAGCATCAATGCGGAGTGCGATTTTCCACGCTTTCTTGAGAAAAGAAAGCAGGAACTGTGTATAGATATTTTCGCATCGTCGTAATTCATAAAGAAATCATTTTTGTGCTCGCAATCCATTAATTTAGAAATTCTAAAAAGATTAATAAAAGTAATGTAGGTATGNTGAAAGTAATTAACAATACTAAATCTCACTAAACGGAAAAGTTTTCGAATTAAAATAATTGTAAAAAAATATAGATAATTATTAGCACTAAACACTCTCTTAAGACGGTTCTACAGAATACTTTTGATATACTTCCTTTTGCAAGGCAAATCATTTTATTATACATAAAACTAAATACAATGCTGGATAGATTTGCAAATGCTATTTAAACTGCAACTGACATCAAGAAGGAATACTCCGACCGAAATCCACCTCAATCCGACACTGCGTAGGTGAGTACCTACGTATAGCTGAATGTAAGAAAAAAGAACGTCGGGTTTATCGTGAGAACCGTGAACCTAGGACTGCACAATGATCAAATCTAGGCAGCCGCGACTGGAGTGGCTTTGGCTGTGGCTAGCGCAACGGCGGCGGCAGAGACAACGTCGTTGCCCGAGGAGACAGCAGCTTACTCATCGCCTTTACCCCATTATCTGCAGTCACGACAGTGATTATAATAATTACTCGTTACTCATCTGTAATCTGCTAAAATGAAATTACGGTTTTTATAAAATGTAACTAAAAGGCGTTTCGCTGCGGATGTATTGTTACAATATAAACCACGCGGATCGCTGATATGCCACAGTAATGGTAGACCATGAAAATACTTTCCAAATGCATATACATATACATTTCGTTTCGAGAATATTATCGGAGAAACAACTCTACAGTATGCAATTCTTTAGAAATTTCTAATAAGATGTATTTTCCGTTTTTACGTTTTCTTCAACGACGTATGACCAACAAATAAAATACAGTGTAAACTCTTTATAACGTCACTCGATTTAACGACAAACTCCCTAAAACGTCGAAATTGCTTGACTTTGGTTGATTTACATTGTTTTCTATACAATATTACACTCTATATAGCGTCACGCTCACTCTATTTAACGATAAAAATGCGGCATTATAAATCATTGAGCAGTACTTTCTAAGTTGCCGAAATAGATAAGAACTGCAGCTGTGTACGTTGTTGAAGAAGACGATCCTGTCCCTCCACCAAGCATCAAACAAGCACTTGATGCAGCGAAACTATTAAAAAAGTACTTTTTATATAATCAAATTGATCCAGCAGTATCTCGAGATATAAGTAAGATACGTAACAAAATACAATTAAAATATTGGAGCAGCAAAAAACATCAGACGAAGATAACAGGCTATACGCAATGTATGAATAATAATGTTCGTGTGCAAAATGTGTACTATATTGGTAAATGCATATTATTATAGAATAGTAAAATAATATCTTTTATTTCTCTCCATTTAATGACCACTCTTTCTAATGCCAAAAAATGTTCAGTCCCTTAAGTGTCGTTATATAGAGTTTACACTGTATTTGTAGTAACATTATCAGGATATTGCGTATGAACCAGGAAACTAAACCATAATACTCCTTTCTTAAATTCATTTAAAATAACTCTTAATTGCTTTTTAAAATCGCGTACATTATGCCAGCTACCAAGGGAAAGAAGCTGTCGAAATGTAGTGTTTTGACCAGGGGCGGGCTTAACCACTGTAAGGCTCCAGGCGGCTAGATCTTTTCGCGGCCTTTGTCCTTGTGGAATTAGTTTTAATGATGATACTTGACGAGAAATACAAAGTCATTAATAAACAAATTTCACACCCCCAAAGGCCGCCCCTGGTTATGAGGATACTCAAAATACCGTTAATGGAAAAAGTTAGAAAAAAGGATGAAATGTTGAGAAGTGTTGAAGAACCCTTTGTTTTCCTACTGTTTGCGCTAATGAAGTTAATAAGGAAAAGAAGACATAGGATGTTAGAACATCTTCTGATACATTAGAGTGTTAGATGTGGGATGTTCCAGTTTCTGGAAATTGCGAAGATTGGCTGAGGGTAGGAAAGTATTTGTCCAACCAACGTTTGTATTGATGACCCTATGATAATAATGTGATATATGGCCCTTCGATACATTCCTGAAAATTTGGTTATTCTATCTTGAAATTTTGCCGACCCCTAGTTTAATACTAATACATAGGTAGGACATTTATTTGTATCTATTTAAACTTTAAGCCTAAAATCAATTAAAGATGATGATGTAAAACTGAGCAACTTTTTACAGTATGTTCCATAACTCGAGTCAATAAATTTAGGGTTAGATCCTCTGTTTATTGACGGATGTTGTGTTTCAGCTGCTGTATTGTCTAAGGATTATTCACATATACCTTTCCTTTGAGATAGCCCCATAAGAAAAAATCAGGAGCTGTTAGAACTCGTGATCTCGAAAGTTATGTTAAATCGTCAAATGGAGAAATTATTAGCCCAGGGAACGCAAACAATAGTAATCGTTTCTCTGGATGTGTGCACAGTCGCATCGTCCTGGTAATTCTGCTTATTTAGAAATCCACTTAGGTGCTTCGTCGATCATAATCAATTTATATGGAAAATTATCAATATTATCGTTTAAATTCAGGAGACTGGGGCAGTATTGCAGACGTTGTTGATGGTTAAGAAGTTGCTGTGCCACCTGGATTTTGTTTGGAAATGCGTGCAAATCTAACTTCAAAATTCACCTCATTGTATGACGCATCTTTCTGTTGACATACTTGGATCTTCTGCAATGCTTTCTCTTACACACCAGATATTTTCATTTGAGCGTCCAATATACCTTGCAAAAGCCGTCATCCTGCTACACTAAAATTGTTCAGATAAACGGCCTATTAACTTTCCAAATGGAACAGGATAATTTCGGCGAAAATTTCGCTGTGTTGAAATAACCGAATCATTATTTTCATAGTGTTGGTTAAATGAGGATCTAAGTTCTTGTGCCATCTTGCACCATATATACTAAATATTCAATATTTTTTTTGGTAAAAGTCTAGACGATGATGGCCTCCACCCCCTTAGGAAGTGGAGATGGGGGGGGGGATCGAAGGAGGAGGTCTCCCCCACCACTGTACCATAAAAAAGTTCGTGGCGGTCTCTCCCCCATAAAAAGTTATAGGGGTTCAAAGATAATAAATATGCCAATTTTTATACATTTCTAGGCATGTAAACATTCTTTAATAATATTCAAAGGTAAAACTAATGGAAAAATAGATAAAAATATTGAAAACGTTATATAAAACATTATTTAAATATCTTTATCAATAGGGTAGGTTAGGTTAGATTAGGTAAGGTTAGGTTAGGTTTTTCAAATTGTCAATTGTCAAAATAATCAAATTTCAACCCCCATAACTTTTTATGGGGGTGAGACCGCCGCAAATTTTTTATCATCTAGACATTTACCTTTTTTTAATTGAATAAACTACAAGAAGGTTAATGTTTTTCATCAGATATAAAAAGCAGAACCACTAGATCACACACCACAAAATCCCACATGTTAGACAGCTCAGTTTTGTTTAACGACTATAAAGCTTTTCTTCTCTAACACTTTCACTTTTCTCACTACTTGTAAGTTTGTTTCTAGTCCGCCCTAGTTGACATTAGCTGAAAAGAATTCTTATGCCTACCTAATGACAAGGCGAATGAGATAACAAGTACCGATATTTCGCAATCTACCTTGTTGGTACCTTGACAAGACGTGAGTTATTGTTCAATATGAATCTTAAGAACTGCCACAGATTACCACGTCCATATCGCTCGGTGCAATTGTTTATATGTATGCTGCGAACAATTCATTCGATCTTTTAATTACGATAAGAGGTGACCTCCACCTACTTCAGGAACAACGTCGACTATTTAGCTATTCGATTACAACCCATTCAGTATTATTGTGTTGTAAACACGATATCTTACTTTGTACCGCGAAAAATATTGCGCTATACGTATAGAAGGTGACAATTTCACAAGAGCAGAGGAAACGAGGTTTACGTTCGTATAACGTAATGGTAACTCATACTAGTTGTCAAGAACTTCAAATTCTCAAAATTTCATTAGGAAAGACCGCTTTCGAACGGGACAAGGCCAATGTAATTTTTTACTATTTTAATTTGGATCAATTCCTACTGATGTCTGAATTTATGATGAAATCGGAACAATCCGTGGCGGCTTGTCCGTAAGAGCTTGGTAGATTCACAACACAATTTATTGCAACCATAAGCAACAACATTTTCACTAATAAATGTATTTATATCACTACACAGTATAAAACAAAGTCGCTTTCCCGCTGTCTGTCCCTATGTATGCTTAAATCTTTAAAACTACGCAACGGATTTTGATGCGTTTTTTTTTTTAAAGATAGAGTGATTCAAGAGGAAGGTTTATATGTATAAACAGTAGGGAAACACTGATAATTTTAGAGGTTTCTAATGTGATGTCGTAAATAAACACATTTTTTGCGCTTACATTGCAAACGCTGGCTGAACCCTACGAGATAGATCAAAATAATGTACTACAATATTGTACATCTTAAAAGGGCCTACAAAAAAGTCCGGGATGGTATATGCCTATCTCTTAGGGATAACCCACAATAACCATTTTTAGCCTTTACTTTTTATGAGAAATAATGACTTATTTTCGAAGCGATTGTAGGCAATACAGCATTAATTCTTATCCAATTAATTACCTTAAATACATTGTGCATTTAATATAGATCAATATGACGCTTTACAGCATGTAATTTAAATGAATATTTTCGAAGATATTACAGATTTAAAATGCAGGGACATAGCGGTTGCGGCAATACCGGCCGGGAGGCCAGTTTGTATTGTCTAATGACAAAAAAACTGTGAATGTTGTATAAAAAAACATTCTGTAGTATATTTAGTATGTTCAGGGGGTATCTTTTGAAAATTTCCCCTTTTCGCTAATAATCTTAACAAAACAAAAATATATTTAGTATCAGCACTGCACCCGTGCGAAGCTGGGGCGGGTCACTAGTTATTAATAAAAACCAAAATAATTGTTTCGTCAATTTTGTAGTTTTCATCCGTAGGGTATTACCATGGTAGGTTGTTCGAAAAGTCTGACGCTTAGCAACATTCCTTAGTTACTTCCATCCTTCAAACGATATATGTCAAAATCTGGTGGCATTTTCACCATTAGTCATGGAGACATTGAAGATTTATATGATACACTTTTTAATAATTTCAAAGCAGTGGAAAGAAAAACGAATTTCGTATGTAGATTTGTTTTTTTTTGGGCGTACTTTCTCTTTAAGTTGGAAATAATCGTACAGAAACGGTAATAGAACGTAAGATTTAGACAAAACACTTCAATTATGGTGCTGCCCAAAATGTCAAAAGAATTAATCTAACCATTAAAAAGAACAATTTTTTCGAAAAAAATGAGATTCGTCGTGACTATGTATCAGAAAGCATCTTCAGATGAATCTCGATCCAAACTTTCATAAAATTTAACAAGGATCAAATTCAATCCCGAAAAATTATTTTTCATTAATCAATTTAATGTTGTACGCAAAATAGTGACGCAAAAGTTTAATAAATTTACTAAAATTTAGTCAAGTTCGGTAAATTTATGCGACGAAAAGCGGATTCGTTAAGGTATAACACAATGCGATTTAGGGTTGAAATTTCGAAAGCCGCTATTCAAGCAATTACATTAAATAATGGCAATCAAATATGTTTTTTCAGAAATGTCCATTAATAGATAATTTCCTTCTTTTTCCTTGTTGATATTATATTCCACATTCTTGCATGAACTCCTGGGCCCGTGATCTGGTGTATCCAACTTTCATGGTATTTTCCCGTGTGCTCACATTTTTCTAGGATATGTTGTAGTGTCTCCTCCTCTTTCTAACACATTCTGCATAGTCTTTCCTTTTCTGGTAGCCAATACTTATTAGCTTTCGTTTCTGATCCTAACCTAAACCTTGATTACATCTCCAGTTCGTTTCTGCGTTTGTGTCCCTCTTTCAAGTATTTCAGTTTATTAAATGGGTGTATTTCTTTGAATTCCTTTCCGTATTTCGATGAATTTACTTTTTCCTCTGCCTGTCTTGTTCTTTTTCAATTTTCTCTGCTTCTGTCCATAAGTCACTGCTATTCTCCATAAATTGATTATAATAATCAGGTGCCCATTTCTTTTCTAGAAAGTAATTCCTCCTCTCCAACTTCCTCTTTTCTGCTATTAGTCCTTTTCCCTTTTCACCTTTTCTTTTTCCTGTATTTTTAAGCATTCTTTAAGTAGATTGCTTCCCATTTTCTAATTTTGACCGGCGCAAGGTAGAAAATAACAGCACTAGGCCAGAAAAGGAAGGACACAACTCTCGGCCAAACTCTTAACCGGTGAGGAGCGTATAACCCGTACAGTACTGCACGGAAAAATTGACCATTTTATCCACTACAATTGCGTTGCTCAAATGTGCTGTTATTGGTACCAATTACTACTGAAAATATCAACGAGATGTTTATTTATATTTGAAGACATATTAAAGGCTTCAACGCTTGTTTTCGACTCGCACTACTATTCATGACTGAACAAAACTTTTGGCAGGTACTGTATGAAAAAGTATCTTTAATGAACAAGAGTCGAGAGTATAATGAGCTTTATTCTCCCTACCTACGATTTTGCCAGCACGCATCCAAGACATTGGAAGGGGCACATCGCTACAGAAAATAAATGAAGTATAGCTTAGTGTTGTTTGATCTAGCCTGAGAATCCATTTTATGTACTCGTTTTTTAACTCCTTCGATTACCTGTGCTCTTACCATCCCCATATTTCCGCTTCATACATCAGTATACTTTCTACCAGTACTTCAAATAAATACATTTTCTTTTCCCAACTTTCCTTGAAATTCCTTTCACATATGCTCCGTACTTTCCCTAAGACTGCAGCTGCCTTTTTTTTAATTTTCTTATTTGCTCTTTGTTTCCGTTGTTCTTCTGTATGAAGTAACCTAGGTAGTTGTAATTCTTCAATTTCTTTTCCTTCCCATGTAAATATTATCTTTTTCGTTTTTCCACCAACTTTTCCATTAATTAAATTGACAAGGAACAACAAACAAACTTACGTAACAAAACTCAAACGAGACCAGCTGGCAGCGCTATTATAATAGACACAACGCATCGAAATTATTCAATCACTGAATAATTATCCTTCATATAAACCCAGTATCATTCGACCCTGGACCCCAATCAATCTTCAGATCGTCGATTTAATAATTAATACATGAGATAGATAATACAAAGTTGCAATTTCAGTGATACAAATCCCACCTTCCATTTGCAGTCCTCGTTATATTTTCGTTGCCTATCTCTCGTCCAACAGTTACAAATTTAATAACAGATTCACTTAACTCCGTAGCCTCCGGTTCTATATAATTTCCATAACAACCAAGCCTGCTGCATATTAAATGCATAAATAAATTGGTTGTTGCTATAGAAGTTAACACCGCAAGCAAACAATGAATCTTGTACGTATTAATAACGTGAAAAGTACAATTGTAATTTATTGCAACAACAAAGGAAGACGATTGAAAACGTAATGCAAAACGCGATACCTATAGCGCAACAGATAAAAGAAGAATTCACCCCAGAGTAAAAGCAGCATCAGCGACTAATTACAGAGTTCTGTTGTGTCTTAACAGACACTCCCCATATGCAAATACATTTCCATGAAGGAGCTTAGACATAAATGCCAGACTTAAGAAATATTTAAAAAAGCATAAATTATCCACAATATAAATAAGATCAAAATATTTCTTAAGGTGTTGTCGATTTCAATCAAAAGCTAGTGGATTTATATGAAATATTATAATTGGATAAGCACGCACTAAAACCAACATACTGATTATTACAAATAATAAGTGAAGAAATTATTTTATAATTTACCTGTAGCAGTCTATATTTAAATGGACTCGTTCAGGGTTTAACCGTATGGAATTAAGGAGTCCAAACAAAGGAAAACCTGAACATTACATTGTTAAGGCTGATCTAGACGGCGCGGCAGCCAGCAACGCCCGTCAGATACCCGTCAGTCTTTCGAAAAATCTTAGACGATTAGTACATTTTCTTCGCGATGCTTAAATAATTATTCACTACCAATTTAGCAGTTATTGCTCTTTTACTTGAAGGATAAGATGAAGACATGAAGAAGAAACGGAAAACAAAAACAGCAGGAAAAAGTTTGAATACACAAGGATGTTTGGGAGGTACAATCGGAGACCAGAGTACATAAAATTAGAAATTCGTGATTAATTAGGTTTTGCAGCATATCATGAGGTAAATAAATACTATCCATACTAAAGAAAAGTATACGGTTTGAGAGAAAATTTGGAATTTGACCAAAAACTTTGAATAAAATAAGAAATAACGAATAATATGGAAAATTTTTAACTGACTTTTGGCAGTGAATATGCCTTGATTTCAACTTCGAAACAAAAAAATATTTAGTTTCAATCTCTATTAATAATGAGCGTAAAACTTTTTAATATGTTTAAATAATAATTAAAACTTTAAAATTGCATTTATTTCAGACAATTATAAATATTATCATTATATTATCAAGTAAAAACGAGATTTTCAGCTAATTTTTCATTTTTTCCTCGATAACCATTTAGTGAATTTGAATAACCTTACGCTAAAGTGATTCTCCAGAGTTCAAGTTACTTATTATAAAAGTTTGAAATTTCTGGTAGCTTTTTTTCTGTTAATAAAAATAAATTTAATCTGTTCGGTTAACGAATCTCCATAAAATGACGTGTAAAATTAGAATTTTTTAAAATTTCAATAACTTTTTAACGGTTTAGTGAACCGATTTGTTATTTTTTCAAGGAGTTTTAGAATTGAATGAGGAACGTTCTTCCAAATTTTTATTTGTCTCGTAGCTCTGACATACCTCCCAAACATCCTTAAAGTGAATAATATTTTGACGGACATCTAACAGACGGCTGCCAGCCGTCGTCTAGGTGAGAATGAGAATCAAGCTTTGGTTCTCATTCGCCTTCTTCAAGAGAACAAGACATCTCTTGCTCTTGTGAAGAATCAATGCAACTACTACTACTACAACAACTACTACCCCTACTCATAATAAAGAATAAGTAAAATTTCATGCCTGGGAGGTTATGTTACGCTTTTATCAGAGAAAATCATACCTTCGGGGAAGAGGTATGGGAAAAAATGGTATAGATACAAGCCTCAGGAAGAAAGTACGACACCCTCTCCCGGGAGGTTGCCATCGTCACCTTTTGCTCAGCATAAGTTGGATCATGTCATAAAAAAGTTTGAAAAGCATTGCTCTATAGGAATTCTGCGATTTTTACCCCAGTTAGAACTACAATTACTATCTTTAAGTATTTACACCTAATTTTACATAAAAAATAAGATCATTATGGATACAAAAGTGGTCACACTTCAAAAAGCAAACTATCCAAAACGTCTTTATCAGATTATTTCCCTTTTAAATAAATACGGAACAAAATGTCCATTCAAAAATGAAAGCAGCGTTTGCCTGTTTTGAAGTGAAATGTTTCTTTTGTCCATAAAAGGCAACTCGAGCTGCTCGAAATGAAAGAAATTAGGACACACAAACACAACAACAATAATAACACACACCGTCGGGCAACAATATCGTTATTAGGCGGGTCAGAATTTTTCTGAGGTCACCAAAAAGTCTGCAGTAGCATATAACCTGCATATAAGAATACGGACAGTAGGTAGATAAATATACACGTTTATGTAGGTTACGCTAATTCTCATGTTGTGGAACAACTTATTTACTCACGGAAGCAGGTCTAAGTGAGGTCATAGGTTAATGCCGAAGCCGCTAGTAACTATTATAATTGTGCAACTGACTTTGAACATGCGAAAGACGAAATGGAGTTATGTACAACTTACATGCATAATACATTATTTTGGTCTTACTGCAATAAATCTCCGCTGCAGTTGTAATTGCTTAGCAAAGAGTCAATCATTTCAGAGTAATCGCTCTTTAAATTTTCCAAACAAGAACTGTACTTGAATATAGTGTCCAGTAAAGGTAAATTCAGATACATCGACATTTCATGATTACGAATAATGAGCAGAAGAAACCGAATCTTCGAGTAATACAAATAATTAATGTTGTAACTGTAACTATGATGAACTAAGGAAAATATTCTAGTACCTATTTATAAAACAAATAAAGAAAGTAAAACAAAAATACTGGTATGCAAGGGAAGCAAAAGTAGGAAAAGAGAGAATATAAAGATAGGAGACGAAAACAAAGAAGAAGTGACCGATTTTAGGTGTCTAGGAAGTCATAAGTCAGGACGGAAGGAGTAGTAGGGTACTTATTGAACCGCCCTCGTATACTAATAATGAGTTACTTAATTCGTAATGACTGGAGTAAGTACCCTCACTAATGACCTACCTACCCATTCCGCCAACTTAAAAACGCTCCCTCGTATATCCAACACTCATTCTACACTAAATTTCAACTAATATAAAGACAAAACCTTGACGGAATATCTATTAAATTACCATTATTAACGAATTCTACAGAAGATTTGTTCATGTACAAACAAATTATTATTACATTCCGTATTTCCTTAAAACTAGTACTACCCCAGACAATTTTTCATGGTTAACAACACGATATTCACAATGAATTGTCAATTTCTGCTTATATGTATACATATTATTATTGTTTTTAAACAATACATTTAATTTCGAAAATGACCTGCATATCTCAGTCGCTTTGAACGTGTATTTTGTTGCCAAATTATTATACTAAATGCTAGATTCGAAAGTAAATACGTCTGGCAAAATGTTAACAACATAAGGGGATACTCAAAATAAAGCATGTAGGTACGTATTTTCAAGGAGTGTTTTCCTTATTATTCTTTATTTTAAGTATCTTGAGCAACGTCGGTTGTAATAATAAATTTTCACATCAAATGGACCATCAGCTGACGGAATAATCATACAATAATGATTTTATTCATGTTTTATATTGCTACATGTATTCTTGTTGAGTAAAGTGCATGTTAATCGTCCGTCTTCCATACAAGGAGGGACTTCTTAATATTGCAAAACTGTTCTAAGTAAATGTAACTCTTAAGAAACGTTTCTACATTGTTATCATTTTCTTTTTGTTTGTTGTACAAGACACCTTTAAAGAACACCTACAAAATTGATGAATGGACTAAGTTAAACCATAAAAATCTTCGCCTTGTTACATAACTGAGCTCTGTACGCCCTTTGTTTTCATTATTAGTGGAGTGGTAAATGCAATAAAACAAAAGCTTTTACTTCGCGAAAGTGAAACCGTTCTTTTGAAATTTTTGTTGCAATTACTCACTGAAAGTGTTAAATTACAAACTAATGGATTTAAAATTGAATTCCATGGAACAATTGCTACAATTATTGTAATTTTTCATTCCGTACAAGTGCGTCATTATCATTTATAGGGTCGTTAGTCTGAAGATCACTTGATAGAGATGCACCAGATATTAGTTTTTGTGGGAATCGGATAACCAGGTACTTGGCATTAGCTCTGTAGGTTATCCAGAAAAACTACTACAGTTAATAGTTCATATCTTCTTTCTGGCGGACTTATTAATTTGGAAGGTAGAGGTAAGGAGTACATACTGTCTCTACCAAGTAGCATGGCTTAGAGGTTTAGACTATTGCTTAGCATTCGGGAGGAAGCTGGTTCGATTCCGGGTCTGTCTTCCTTGGTCCAAGTTTTTCTGTGGTTTCCTTGGATCACTTAGGCAAATGCTGAGGTAGTAATATTCCACAGATAATCCTTCATTCCCTTCTGTCTTCATTTCGTCGATCTCATCTTTCTCACCCGAACCACCACCCACCCATTCCCATGATTTCTGAAAACAGCCTGAAGAGGGCCTTCCGCCCTACCTTCCGGCGTAGTCCGAAGGGACTGCCCGCCCACTAGCATTACTGGCTGGTGGGAATGAAAAAGAAGGAACCGGTAAAATTAATAAAAAAAAGTATCCATAATTAAACGATATTCATCTATCTGAATATTTAAATTTCAAATAATTTCTTTTTCAAAGTAACCATTTGAATTTTCGATATTCAAATATCCAAATACTTAAATAATTCCGAGCCCTAGTTACCAAATCACCACTTTTGGAAATGTGTTACTACAACACGCCATATCCTCACCACAATCGTGTTAATAACTACCATATGCATGCATGAGCTTTTGTTTGCATGCATATCATGTGCTCATGTACGTCAGTCATTGCATTTTACGCTTATTTGATTATTTTATCCTCGAGATTGCGGTTTGGGCTGGTGCATTTGAACCTGTAGGTTCTCCGTAATGCGATATCTGTGGGCTGTACCCGTTACGTCTGACCCTGAGAACAGTCAAGGACAGATCTACCCCGATACTTTCACACTAGCGACAGTAATTTATACGATACAGCCCATGACAAACGATTACTATTTTTTTTTACAATAGAAGAAGTACGTGTACATGGTACATACAAAATAAAAAGCAGACACAACCAATGATTTTGTAAATATGTGGGTATGTATTAATAGTTTTGCTGATAAAAAACAAAAGGGTGGAAGAACTATTAGCGGAAGATCAATTTGGGTTTAGAAAAAACAGAGGAACGCGGGAGGTCATTCTAGCTTTACGGATAACAATAGAGAAAACGATAGAAAAAAGACAGAGGACGTACATAGATTTAGAAAAAGCTTTTGACAATGTTAAACGGGACAAGATGTTAAATATACTTAAAAATGTAGGAATGAGTTACAGAGATAGAAGAGTGATACTTAGTTTGTATAAAGAGCAACAGGCAGTTATAGAGTTGCAGCTGCAAGGTAGAGATGTAAATATTAGGGAGTCACACAGGGATGTAAACTGTCACCGCTACTTTTTAATCTATACATCGAAAACGCGATCAACTGTACGGATAGATATACAAGGGCAAAAGATTAATTTGCTTAGATTTGCAAATGATATAGCAGTATTAGCATCTAGCAAGGAGGAGTTAGAAATAGTTGATGAAGTAAGGAAAATATTCTAGTTTGTACCTATTTATAAAACAAATAAAGAAAGTAAAACAAAAATACTGGTATGGAAGGGAAGAAAATGTAGGGAAAGAGCGAATATAAAGATAGGAGACGAACAATTAGAAGAAGTGGCTGATTTTAGGTATCTAGGAAGTCAGATAAGTCAGAAAGGAAGGAGTAATAGGGATATAAAGCAGATGATAGCGCAGGGTCGAGTCGCCTTCAATAAAAAGAAGTCACTTCTATGCTCGCGAACGACTAATTTAGAAATTCGAAAAAGATTGTTAAAGGTGTACATTTGGAGTGCGGCGCTGTACGGGTGCGAAACATGGACGGTGGGAGCTGCGGAAAAGAAAAGGTTAGAAGCGTTTCGAAATGTGGTGTTACAAGCTAATGATGAGGAAACCGTGCATAGAAGGTTGGAAATGAAGAGGTACTAGAATGAATAGGAGAACAGCGGATTCTATAGAAGTCAATAAGAAACAGGCAAGATAGGTTGGTAGGACACCTTCTCAGGTATGAAGGTCTAGTCAGAGACATATTAGAGACTAAAAGGGTAGTTATAAGGGGTAGAGATAGGCCCAAATTAGATTACTGTTCACAAATAGTTAAGGATGTGGTTTGTTCTAGTTTTAGGAAAATGCAAAGATTAGCTCAGAACAAGAAACAGTGGAGGTGGGTGTCCAACCAGTCTTAGGACTAACGACCTTATGATGACGATGATGATATAAAAGGAATTAAAGAATATTGCAGCTACACTTAATTTTTTGTCAATATATCTGCAGCTGATACAAAAAGAGGAATTAAATGTGCTTCAATTTCTAGTAACTATTCCTTTATTTATTGTAAATGTGAAGAAAAGGACTTTCTAGTTTAATTACTTTAATATACGTGGAATCAGACAAGTCACACATGAGAAAATCAAACCCGAGCCCACACATTTTCAAGTATACTAATCGATCCAAACCGTGCATTTTTCCGAAATAAAAGTAGCCTATATGCTAATCCAAAATATGAACGTCCAGCAAGCTTAATCCAAATCCGTTCAGGCGTTACGCGTTAAGACTTGATTAAGTAACTAATATTCAAATCTTCACATTTGTATGTTACGTAGGAGTATGATAAAAATAAACTGGTCGAATATCGACCACACGCGTGGCTCATATAGACCACTAGTCGTCGCCACACGTGGTCGCTACTAGACGCTATTGTATGACGCTAGTAGTTACCACTTTTGATCAATTTTTTAGACCAGGTCCGGTATTCGATCAATTTGAATATTCAAAATAAAAATTCAAGGCATTTTATCAATTCCGTTCAGCAACGCTTTTATAGAATGCATTTTTTTTATTGGAGAACTTATAGAAAGATGGACAGACGAGCAAAACTGCTCATCAATAAGCAGGTTTAATACTTTAAATTAGTTACAACATAACTTTCCAAGGATCCTTGTAGTTTTTGAAAAAAAACAGAGGAAGAAAAGTTGCTAAAAAGATTACAAACGAATGATAAAAAGAATTCAGTTGAACCTAACAACCTTTGAATTTAAGTTAGATAAATATTTCTAAAAAGATTGTTAAAGGTCTGGAGCACCGTTCTGTACGGGTGCAAAACGTGGACGGTGGGCGCGGCGGAAAAGGTTAGGTTACAGGCGAATGATGAGGATACCTTAGATAGAGAAGGTTAGAAATGGGGAGGTATTAGAAATAGGCGAGATAGGTTGATAAAACACCTTTTCAGTTGAAAAAAAAAACCTACTGGAAATAGAAACACGAGTTAAAAGGGGTAAAAAGAACGTTGGTGAGTATCCAACCAATCTTAGAACTGACTACCGTATGATGATGATGAAATAATCTCTATGAAAAAAACTGCTATTTTAATAAAAATGACATCTCAGAAATCTCCTGGCAGCCTCAAATAGAAATTTTAATTTAACTATGCCAAAGCTGTCCCAATTCAAACGGTGACTAGCTACAGTGATTGAGTTTGCGCCGGAATACGAGTGGATGCAGTCCGCTTCTAGTATAACCAAAAGTGGACAAATGTGCAAGTGGCCCATATGTAGAGGTATAGGTAGATTGAGCATAATCTCCACTGAAAACTTATTATGATCTTGTGTATACTACAGGATACGGATAGGTAGGTAGGTACAGTAAGTAGTAGTCCGGAATACTGAAAAATTTTACGATAACTTGTTCGAATAATAAAAAGGGGATTACGTTCCTTAGCAGTCGGATAGCTCACTAAGAAGAGGTGATGCATACAGAAGGTGAAAATGACCCATTTTTTATTATGTCCGCAAGATATTGCTCAAGAATTTATAGAAATATAGACGTGGATGTATGGTGCCTGTCTGAGTTCCCGAAAGACTGACACGTGAGCTGAAATAAAAAGGATTGCTAATAGAGGTGAAGTAAAGAAAGGTTATTGCAAAAAACATGAAGTATTTTCTCATTATTCAAGAAAAAGGTTTGACAAAGGTTTTATGCTATTGGAGGTCATTTGAAGCTCAGGTCATTTTTTTAATAGGAATACATATTTTTGATCTCAGCAATGAGAAGAACGGAAAATTTACTATTCGGAAATACCCTTGATTGTCATTTTCTCTTAATTTTCATAATATTCTGAACATTTTTGCCATAATTTTTGTCTAGTATACCGAGGTCTCCAAATTTTTGATTACCGTATCAATAACGTAACAAGAAGTAAATAGGACACATTCACCCTCTGTATCTACCCCTTGTACCTAGTAGGCTGTCCTCTTGTTAGAGACGTAACCTCCCCCCTCCCCCTATTATACTAACAAGTTGCCTTAAAATTTATCCATATTCCGGATGACGTTTAAACGTCTCCGACTATAATAATGTAGCGAGCACGAGCGTGTTTGTGTGCGATCGGGTATACGTGTGTGTGAGCGGCTTATCGATTCGCCGACTAGCCGCGGGCGCCTTTCTTCATGTGCGCCGTATCTGTAAACGTGCGTGTCGTATCTGCGTTCCAGGAAAGCAGTTAAACAGTTCAAAGAAAAAATAAACTATCCGGACGTCTCCAGAAGGCTCCAGAAAGTAAACAAAAGAGTACTTATTTAAAGGAAGAGATGATCGCCGCGAGAGTAGAAATAAATTGACCGTTGCAGAAGTGAATCTAGAAATAAATTGACAGCGCAGTGAATAGTGATATAGTAACAGTACTGTAAATAAATGGAGTAATTTATCACCTGAGTTAGTAATAATTTAATAGTTTTTTTAAGTTCAATAATAATTAGTGTAAATAAATAGTTTTTGTCGTTGTGAGTCTTAAAAGTTAATTTGTTAAACCCACGAACATTACAATAAATTCAATAAGCTTAACGCGCTCAATGAACTAACCCGTTTCGACCCCCAGAACCTAATAAACACAAACCAGCTACGGCGTCTTTACGCATAAAATTATCACCCACGTATTATACAGAGTTGATATTTAATAATGTCGTCGTGAACCGATCAGTCTATTCATTGTCGCCAACAAGTCGTTTCCATTGAACGTATGGAGCTTTCATACAATATTATAAACAATCTGACTTTTGTTCTTTTCTTCACAGCCAAGAACCAACCCAACCGACCAGTGTGTCGTGTGTCTGTCTCAGTGCAAAACTGTGTCGGCGTATTTATAAAAACAACTACAGGGTGCTCTTTATTAATCGCTTCTGGTAGTAGGGAATTCCAAGTTAACAACACCAGCAACTATCAACCTTCTTACTAAATACAATATTAATTTTAAATATTTTTTTTGATTTTTTTATTTACCCACTACAAACCACCTCAAATTAATGAGGGAAAAATTGTTCCTGTTGTCACACCCCCGCCGGGAATCGAACCCGGGACCTTTGGCTTGGTGCCTCATTAATTTGAGGTAGTTTGAAGTGGGTAAATAAAAAATCGAAAAAACGATTTCAAATTAATATTGCATATTAATCCACTGTTAAGTAACTAACAATTTTATAGGATTGCATATATTTAACTTCTTACTAAATATCTGGTTATAACACAAACTATTCTTGTCTTCATAGCCCAGTCTTAACCAATAAAAAGTATTTTTACATTCCCTTTTTTTGGATTTTCCTACAATTGTATTCGAAAAGGGCCCGCGGGATTTTTGAAATTTTGAATGAAGTCCACAATTACAAAAATTCTATAATGTTTTTTATTCGGGCTTGATTTTTAACACGTTTTCGGGGAATTGGTTAAAACATAGAAAAAAGGCAAATAAAACGACATTCTGATTCCAAATCAAACTAGGGCGAAATAATACAGCCACAGCGCTCCCAATATCAAATTTTTAAAGACTAATGACCACATTGTGTAATTGGTTCTTCATAACGGTATTCCTTCAATCGCTTTATTTTCCTCTAACAATTTTTAATATGACCAACAAACACCTTGTATAGTTACATTTCTATATCTTCACGTCAAACATAACTTAATTATTCAAAGAATAACTTCGAATGTTCGCGTAAAATGAAGCATTTTAAAAACATTTCACATTAGCTTTTCTTTCTAGATTGTATATTAACCGCCTTGTTTGTATATTGGCTATCTACATATAAGAATAAAACCACTACTGTCAAACACACACAACATGAAAACTGTTTTAAACGGTTTGGAATCCCACACAGGTGACAACGTTCTGTTTGTGTCAACACAAAAAAATATTATATATTCTTTCATTAATTATATTCACTCTGTCAATGTACGAAATAACCAGGTTCTAAACGGTTTATGCAAATGTTCTGATAATTTATCGCGATTAAAATCGAAATGAATAGAGAAATGAAAGAGTAGTGTCTATTCAAATATCGAAACTCGGCTGCATGTATTTCTGGTTATACAATAGTTATAAAAAATTGTTTCTCTTACTTTGTGTCCACATAAAACTCAACTTTTTACAAAAGGAATTTGGTAAAGGTTGTAAAATTAGTTATAATTTTATTTACTCGGAAAGTCTGGTAGATGGGCACCAAACTGACTCCAATGCAAGGCCCAAAGGTAGAACGGAAGAATCGTGGGAATGGGTGGGCGGTGAACGGGGAGAGACAGATGACGTAGACGAAATGAAGCCATAAGGGAAGTGAAAGATTGTCTGTGACCATTTAGACCATTGCTTAGCATTTGCGAGGACACCGGTTCGATTCCGGGTCCGTCTGCCTTGGTCCAAGTTTTTCTGTGGTTTCCTTGGATCACTTAGGCAAATGCTGAGGCAGTAATATTCCACAGATATTTGATACATACTGTCGATATATTTTATGATTTTAAACTAAGGAATCACTAACCGTATTAACAAATGAAACCAAAATTTAAATGTCGAAGCCAAAACCAAGGAAGTTGACGCAAAACTAAGACCAAAACAAAACATCTAAAGGACTTGGTCTTACGTTTGCTCGCCTCTATTTCAGACTTATTTTAAATCTCATTTTGTTGTATGAGAAATAAGTCAATAGTAAACAGTAGACAAACAACCTATTTCTCTTTATTTGCGGGGATCATAGAGTGGATTGGAATGTGTACGAAATGTTGTCCCTAATTCAACTCCGAACGCAGTTCCTGCTCGAATACCCACTCTTTGTTCATTATGAACTGTTACTTTTTACAACCGAGCGTTTCCCACTGAACCAGTAAAACTAGTACAGAATGCCAGACCGTATTTTCCAAATAAAGTTCCACTGTGAGCAATAAAATTTTTATGAAAACATCTCACTCAATTCCAAATCGCAATTCATGCACGCCATTATTACTGAACTACATATTCTGGAATTAGTTCGAATGTGTGTTACCCGCTGTACGTTTAAAGAGAATTTACGTAATATTGCAGATCGTATTAACTGCAGCCAGCTTACATATGAACTTGATACAAGACAGCCTTCTATTAGCGCATTTATGACTTTTCCATTTCTTATGTCTCTACTCGATTGTGAAACGTGGGAGGTACTAATGGATGTATTTATTTTGAAATGCAGATAGTTAATAATTGCTTAATTGAGGAGATAAAGTTAGTTTAATTGAGTCGTCTAGGTGTTGGCGTAAGTAACGTTTATTAGATCTAAGTCTGGGCCAAACTAATTTGTCACAGTCCATTGAGTTAACTCATCTTATCTTAGATAGTAAAAGCTCATTATAAATTAAATTAATTAACTCTACGCATTTACACGTGGTTATCGTCAAACATCATATTGTTACTTATAATTCATTACATTCTAGTGGTTGGGTTATGCGCAAGTCATATGTTTCTATTATTTTTGCTACAACTGTCAAGAAGGACAAACGTCCTTGGTGTTCCTGTGCAGAGTAGAATAATCTATTTTGATAAGACAATGGCCGAATGTGATTATATAATGAGTGACGATGAAGATTATGGATTAGAATATTCAGAAGATAGCACATCCGAACCAGATGTTGATTTAGAAAACCAGTACTATCACAGCAAGGCAATGAAAGAGGAAGATCCTGTAGCAGCTCTTGCAGCATTTCAAAAAGTAATTGATTTGCAAGGACCCTTTAAAGGCGAGTGGGGTTTTAAAGCGTTAAAGCAAATAGTCAAGATTAATTTCAAGTTAAAGAACTACGAAGAAACCGTAACGAAATACAAGGAAATGTTAGGTTATATAAAAAACGCGGTAACCAAGAACCATGGTGAGAAATCGATAAACTCCATTTTGGACTATACGTCAAGCACAGAAAACATAGAAGTGTTGCAGGGATTTTATGAAACAACATTGGACACACTTAAACACACTAAAAATGATCGATTGTGGTTCAAAACGAACGTGAAGTTAGGTAAGGTGTTCCTCGAACGACGAGAATTCAACAAGGTTGCCAATATCGTTCGCCAATTGTACCAATGTTGTCAGACGGAAACGGGTGAAGACGATGTTTTGAAAGGAACACAACTCCTCGAAATATACGCGTTGCAAATCCAAATGTACACGGAGCAAAAGAACAACAAGCTTCTCAAGGAGTTGTACGACCGCTCGTTAAGGGTACGTTCGGCTATACCTCATCCGCTCATAATGAGCGTCATTAGAGAGTGTGGCGGCAAGATGCATTTACGCTCGGGAGACTACGAACAGGCGTACACCGATTTTTTTGAGGCGTTCAAGAACTACGACGAGTCGGGCAGCCCGCGTCGTACCACTTGCTTAAAGTACCTCATACTAACTAGCATGCTGATGAAATCGGCAATTAACCCGTTCGACTCGCAAGAGGCCAAACCGTACAAGCTCGACGCCGAAGTTCAAGCCATGACCAATTTAATTACGGCGTATCAAAATAATGACATGAAACAGTTCGAGAACTATTTCCAAGAGAATAAGGAGTCACTACTGAAAGACCCGTTCATATGCGAAAATATCGAAATACTACTTAAGAATGTGCGTACTCAGGTGTTACTCGCGCTCGTTAAACCTTATAAAAAAGTAGCGTTATCTTACATTAGCCGTGAATTGAACATTTCCGAGGACGAAACCGAACACGTTCTTATTTCTTGCATTTTGGACGGACTTCTTAAAGGAAGAATAGACCAAGTTAACAATGTTTTCATCAAAAACACCGAAAAGAACGAGGCGCAACAAGACCGTTACAACGTTCTTAAAACTTTGACCGATCGGATTGACAAAATACATCGGTCTTTAACGGAATAACTTATTGTTATCTATTTAAGAAAACAGTTCGTCACATTTAGAATTAAAGTTCAGTTTTTTCATGTTTACTATATATACCTAAAATGATGCAGGAAACTATGCAGTATCCAAAAACCGTTAAATAATACTTTCGTACTTACTAGAAGAGTTCAGCCTATTGAATTATTATAAATTCCACGATTTTCGAGAGATTTCTTTAAATTTAAAAAAGTAATACTACGGTCAAAACACATAAATTTTTCGCTGCATCAGAACTATTTTTATTTTTTAAGTCCAATAAAAAAAAAACTACAATTTAATAAGTCATTTCAATACAGAAAATAAATGTCTAGTTAGAACTCTCACTTTTACATACATTTTCGAACAACTATCGAACTTGAAATGATGAACTTTCAGGAGCTAGCATAGGTAAATATCTCGAAAATTGTGAGATCTTTATTAAGACTATTTTACCTTCAGCAGACACTGATGGACTAATCCACTATTAGATAATGGACTTTTTATTATATAAACATTTTAAACCTCTTGTTATTCCTTGTATGATATTTATAGAAACAAAAAAATTTTTTATGCAACTGTAACCTTACTGTAACTGAAAATATATATAATAAGCAACGCATAAGCGTCTTAAACTTTTGACATATTTGCTTTTTCTTATCAACACCCCACTTAAAGGCGACCAAGCGCGAGTCTGACTGGCGCACCGAGAATTCCGAACAAACTTGTAACTATGCAAATAGTTTTCCCGCTTTTTCCGAGTATATTTTAAGTTTCCGTCCAATAAATGTATTTACAATATTACAATTAAATTTTTTTTTGGTGGTGTAACTACAAATTTATGGTTTTAAGATTTTACCTTTACTTGTATTGTAAGAAGACATTGCTTCTTCTAAATTTCATGATTCTAGATCAACGGAAAGTACCCTATAGGCTTTGATTCCATTGCGATATGTAGACGAAGTGATCATATAAGGGTTCCTTTTTTCTTTTGAGGTGCGGAACCCTAAACTTGTCGATTAGATAATTACTGAATGCCAAAATGAAAGTTGAAAATAAATTGCAACGTGCTTGCAATTTGAAATAAGACGACCACGTTTAGATTAATAATAAAAACACATGCATTCAAATATGAAAGCAATAAAGTATGCCTGGGACAATACCCTTATCCTCACCACTCAAACATATTGGTCCTCAAACATTTCAGAACGTTCTCATTCTTCCAGTCCAGTTTACTCTAGACTGAAAAATAAGCATTAACGATTATCCTAGTAAATACTTTTCACTTATTCTAAACGGGTGTATTGTAGCAAGCACGAGTGTGTTTGTGTGCGTGAAAGGCTTATCGATTCGCCGACTAGCCGCGGGCGCCTTTCTCCATGTGCGCCGTATTTGTAAATGTGTGTGTCGTACCTGCGTTCTGGGAAACCAGTCAAACAGTTCAAAGAAAAAAAAAACTATCCGGATGTTTCCAGAAGGTTCCCGAAAGTAAACCAAAGAGTATTTAAAGGAAGAGATAATCGCCGAGAGGAGAAGAAATAAATTGACCGTGCAGAAGTGAATCGGGAAATAAATTGACAGTGAGAGCAGTGAAAAAAATAGCGCAGTGAATAGTGATATATCAACAGTAGTGTAAATAAATAGAATAATTCATAAATTAAGTTTAGTAATAATTTAATAGTGTATTTAAGTTCTTTAATAAATAATTAGTGTAAATAAATAGTTTTTGTCGTTATC
>NW_020439320.1:412705-418108 GCF_000699045.2 Agrilus planipennis | reverse complement strand
ACTCCAAAATTTTTTAGACGGTAAAACCTTCACCTCAAATGAGGAGGTCAAAAACCTCCTCGATCAGTTTTTTGCCAGCAAAGACCAAATATTTTATGAGCGTGGAATTATGCTACTACCAGAAAGATGGCAAAAGGTGTTGGACCAGAACGGTATTTGTTTATTATACGAAAACTGTCTTTCATTTCCACAAAAAAAAAACGAAATGACTTTCCGAACAACCCTATATAATTTTCTTGTTAATGTTTTTTTTTGTATCTTTCGCCTGTATACCAAACACACAAGTACGACTTTTTTTGCCCATTTCATCGACGAAATATTGACATATAAATACGCTGTTAAAAATTCCGACAACATCCTGGATATCAAAAGGCCTAAGGCAGAGATCCATATTTTAATTAGACTTAGTGGATAAAACTCTACAATCACGCTATATTATAGATACATAAGCCATTTTATTGTATAATATTGCTTATTGTCGTCGTTGTTGTTGTTGCTTCTTCTTATCATGATACAAATAACTAATCACAATTTTGATCCAAAGTCAATCATTCGGATTTCAAAGTAGGTCTACCTTATTTTGACTTAAATTAAATTTCCAGCATTGCTAGTTCAGCAATAACAACAAACCGTGAGAAATCAATTAGGTAACAATTAATGAATAAACCATTAAAGTTCTTAAAAGTAGCTTGCACTACATTTTTCTGTATCCTGGCGATCATTCCAATAACCACAGCAATGGAAATTTAGGTGCGCCGCAACTAGTATTAATTATTATCGATACATTAAAAGGAAGTTACCATAACGTTTCGCTATTACCTAACATTTTCAAACAATTATGTTTCACTTTCTTAGTTATGCCCTAACAAGTAGGTACTAATTTTATAGATTATAATCCCTAGTTAACTTAAATATCATTCAAGTAATGCACAATTAATTTTTACAACACTAGATTGTCTATTGATTCGTAAATGAGTATCTTAAAACTATTATGTAGATAAAAATAAAAAACAAACAATAAAATTGACATCAAAAACTAAAATATTCGTCATTGTCATGCATATACGTATAATAGGTAAAGTAGGTTACGCAGATTGTAAATAAATGCAAGTCTTTCAATACTGGAAACAAATAGAAAAGGAAAGGAAACCAATGTGTAAAATTAAAAAAATACAATTAACACTTTAGTACCTGTAATTATCGTTACTAATCATTTACCAATAGGTAGGTTCAGTGGCTGCTAGAAGCCATAACATCTCAAAATGGTTTGCTAATCTAAATTAATTAACAAAATTAGTTCCTAATTCAATTAAAGCTAATAAAAGTACCATTGCCGATATTGAAAAGTTAATACACACAATGGCAGAAATTTGAGAAAGGAATTTTATTAACACAACTTTAATTACAAGAATTACCTCAAGCACGAAGATTTCGCATGCAGATCTTTCATACTTATTTTGAACTTATAACGTATAACACAATAAATGAGTATGAGTTGGAAAAAATACTCTAGGAAAGCCGAAGAAAGCATATTGTTTGATTTTTTGGAAAGCAGTTCGTTTTAGCATAAAATAAAGAATGTTTAAACAAAAGAAAAATTCATTTGGCGCAAAAACGGAAGACGTTCTCTTTTAAAGAAATTTTCAATATAAGTACATTTTAAACAACAAGAATTAATTTGGCAGAAAAACTGAATTGTAAAATTTCCTTTTTCCTTAAGCCGGCATTGAATTCCTTAAATGCAGGGAAATTTTCCTAAAGCTGGTAATTTATCAAGTACTGAACCATTAAAATTCGATTAATAATTAACTAATTATAATTTTCTTACCGCAAAGGTCATTGTGATTGTTTAACTTTAAGTAGTTTATGAGTATCACTCATAAATTAATTTAATTGCATCTTCGGTTTTTATTTTGAATTTTACCACATTTGTTTACGACAAATTGACTTTCCTTTATGACTTTAAGAGGGGCAAATCTATGAACAATTGTAGGACGAGGGGGTTAAGTTTTTCCTAAAATCGGGAGGTAATCATATTTGAAATAGCATTCGGTGAAGGTAGCGTTTAAAATAAATAATAGTAAAAATGATGCATCAAGTTTCGCAAATATTTCGATGACTTCAATGTCTAATGATGATATCTAGGAGTAAAATATCGGCTTCAGTCAAATTAGTTGCAAGTAGAGTACAATGCTTTTTACGACTTTCTAGTCAAAAGTTCTTAAAGGCAGTAGGTCAACAAATAAAAGCTTTCTGAACTACGGATTAAAGACTTAACATATAACAAGTAGGATATTCAATCGGTTATCTCATCAAATACTCTACGTATGTATAACTGCCGCCAAGATCATTTCAAAAATGCACTTAATATTAAAATGGCCTTGAAGACAGTTATCAAGGTCACGGTTGAAGTTAGCATTACATAATCAATTTAAGAAATACCTAATGTAAAGATAGAAATAAATAGAGAAGGTCACTGACTTTCAATATCTGGAAGTGTAGATAACTCAGGATGAAAGGAGCGGCAGAAACATTAAACAAAAGATAGCGCAGGAAAGAAATTACTCCTGTGCTCGCGAACGGTTAATTTAGAAATTCGAAAAATATGGTTATTGGTGCATGTTTCGAGCACGAATCTCTACGGGTGCGAAGCGTGGGCGCTGAGCGTAGGAATAGAAAAAGTTAGAAGCGTTTATATGTGAAGTTATTAGAGGATAATGAAAACACCTCAATTGTAGAGGTTAGGAAGTATGGAGCAATGGACGCTACGCAAACCAAAAAGGAAAAGGAAAGATAGGATAATAGACTATCTTGTAAACAAATTAGAAGAAGAAGCAGCTGTAAAGAGAAGCTGAGGGACACCTAGTATCCTAGTAGTAGAATAGTTCCCGGGAAATGGATAAAATTGCCAAAGGATTTGACACGATCTAGGTTTAGGGAAATGCGTAGAATTGCCAACTGTCCACTCACAAACGACCCTACGATGATGATAATTTATCGAGTCCTGAATCATTACAAATCGACACAAAATTAACCAATCACTATTTTCTTACCAGAAATAAACTCACTGTAATATTTTTACTTTAAATAGTTTAATCTTTAATTTTAATTTCGTTCGTTAATATCATGCAAAAAAATATAGAGGAATATAAGAAAATTGTTACGCCCCTTCCTCATAATTGATTGTGTGTACCACTCACAGAACGTATGAATTTAATTGCACCTTCAGCGTTTACGTTTTCCTTTAAATGACTTTAGGATTTAAGATAGTTACGTAATTGGTTACTGATGACTGAATGACCTATTATGTTTTACCAACTAGCTAAGCGTCACCTCATACTCTACCACCCATAATACCCCATGTTGCCAGGGTAAGAATATATCACACTGAGTAACTTTCGAGAGACTTTGGAATCATTACAGAAACTAGTGGGACTTTCTACAAAATTTTGGAACGTCCGGTATTTTTCAGAAAATTCTACAAAAGTTTCTCGAATATTCCATTTATTTCTCGAACATTCTAAAACAATCCAATATTTTCGACGAAATTTTGGAAAATGTGGAATGTTTTAGAAAATTTAGAAAATTGTAGAAAACATTTCCAGTTGAAAAATCTACCCATCCACTTAAAACATGAAGCTTCTGCGGTTCTTTGAAAAAGTGTTAATTTCCTTTCTACAATTATATGTTATTGGTTTTATACACTTATGGTTTGGGCAGGTACGTATATTTAAGTACTTCAGATGATGAAAAGGGATCGAATTATAATTTTTCCGATAAATAATGCTACTTATTTCTATTCCTTTTTTATTATTCCCTGTCGGCGCAATGTTCTTTTTTATTTTGTTTGTAATATCCCTACCTTAATTATTATCAAATCAACTGTATCCTGAAAGAAAACTCACAGTTAAAAAACAAAGTTCTTAATTTACATGATTCTTAATCGATTTATGTAGGTATACAGGTCTCATCAACAGTATTCATTTTGCTATATAGATTTTTCTTATTCGTGGTTTCCGAAATCTTAAAGAAACTTCGCAGTTTTTTATATTTGAAAAGATGAAAATGTTTAATAACAAGTTAACTTGTNTGTTTTTAAGTTCTTTAATAATTAGTGTAAATAAATAGTTTTTGTCGTTATCAGTCTTAGAAGTTAACTTTGTTAAACCCACGAACATTACAGTATAATGGTCGAGTCGCAGACATACACCACTAAACTGAAGAACAAACACTATAGGAGATTCCAAACATTTTTTATTTAGAGCAAGCCGAAACATATAAAAATGTAATAGTATAATGTTAAAAGACATCCACACCACTCAAACATAATTGTTCTCGAACATTTCAAAACGTTCTCCACTCCAGCCCAGTTCACTCTACATTCAAGACAATCCTAGATTTTCGAGAACATTCTAGTTGACAACCGCCCTAGAAACATTAAAGATCATTCTAGTGGATATATTTGCACTTATTCTAAACGGGGGTTTAGTGGTCGAGTCGCTGACATACACCACCACCAAACTAAAGAGCAAACACTATAGCAGATTTCAAATATTTTTTATTTGTAGTACTTGTGGAAATATAGTTTAAAAAGGCATCCCCATCACTTATACATAGTAGTCCTAGAACATTCCAGAATGTTCTCGATTCTTTCGGTTCGGCTCATTCTACAGCATTGATACATATTCGAGAATGTTCTAATAGGTACATATACGTCATTAAGTATGTGTATAGTAAATTATTTATCTATTAAAATAATAAAAAAGCAAGGTATACAATTATAAATTAAGTTTGGTTATCTAATAAATAAACCAAAACATGCACAAAGCCAATGTTGCCACTATCTGACCATCGATTTTATTCGAACCCAGGGAGAAAAACGAACTCGTTACTATTATACATTAAAGCGCGAGACTGCGAAAGGAAAATATGTACTGAGAAGCACGTTCGAATCGGACCATAATTTGCCACGGAGCATGTTCTGTACCCTGGTTTAAAATGGCGTGATATTTCGTGGAGCGACAAAACAAATTATGATTTATTTGACTGGTTGGCTTAGGCTAGCGCATTTCAATGTGAGTTGCGTTTGCTCATATATTTGGACATAAATATGCATTGCAGTATCGAATGCCTTGAAGCTCACAAAGGAGTACCCTACAGCATGTCGAAAAAAAATGAATTGGCATCCAAATTTCAGTTTTTATAAAAATATAAAAAATTATTTACAAAAATTCGTTTAAGGATGTTTGGGAGATATGTCAAAATGCTACGAGACAAATAAAAATTTGGAAGAACGTTCCTCATTCAATTCTAAAACTCCTGTAAAAATTACAAATCGATTCACTAAACCGTTAAAAAGTTATTGAAATTTTAAAAAATTGTAATTTTACACGTCATTTTATG
>NW_020439320.1:386990-409722 GCF_000699045.2 Agrilus planipennis | reverse complement strand
CCTCATTCAATTCTAAAACTCCTGTAAAAATTACAAATCGATTCACTAAACCGTTAATAAGTTATTGAAATTTTAAAAAATTGTAATTTTACACGTCATTTTATGGAGATTCGTTAACCGAACAGATTAAATTCATTTTTATTAACAGAAAAAAAGCTACCAGAAATTTCAAACTTTTATAATAAGTAACTTGAACTCTGGAGAATCGCTTTAGCGTAAGGTTATTCAAATTCATTAAATGGTTATCGAGGAAAAAATGAAAAATTAGTTGAAAATCTCGTTTTTACTTGATAATAATGATAATATTTATAATTGTCTGAAATAAATGCAATTTTAAAGTTTTAATTATTATTTAAACATATCAAAAACTTTTACACTCATTATTAATAAAGATTGAAACTAAATATTTTTTGTTTCGAAGTTGAAATCAAGGAATATTCACTGCCAAAGTCAGTTAAAAGTTTTCCATATTATTCGTTATTTCTTATTTTATTCAATAGTATAGATAGTATTTATTTACCTGATAATATGCTGTAAATCGTAATTAATCACGAATTTCTAATTTTATGTACTCGTGTCTCCGATTGTACCTTAAGGAGGTA
Source organism: Agrilus planipennis (assembly GCF_000699045.2). Taxonomy (NCBI): domain Eukaryota; kingdom Metazoa; phylum Arthropoda; class Insecta; order Coleoptera; family Buprestidae; genus Agrilus; species Agrilus planipennis. The sequence continues at coordinate 409,120 of NW_020439320.1, read as the reverse complement.
TAAAAATGAAATTTTGATATCAAAACGTTCGTATGTGGAATAAAAAAAAGCCCATCATGTGGTACAAAACAAGAGACAAATTTAAACACAGAAATTAAACTAACACGACTGGGATGACATGTGCAACATATTTTCATGCATCCTAATATAATTGAAAATTTATACTTCCAAATATCGTTTAAGATGCTCCTACTGTACTCGTTTCTGCTACGAGTGGATGAATCTATAGGGTTGTTCGGAAAGTCATTTCGTTTTTTCCCGACAGAGGATTTAATTGTATTCTTTTGCACCCAACTTCACATTTAAGCCGTATAANTTATCAAATCAACTGTATCCTGAAAGAAAACTCACAGTTAAAAAACAAAGTTCTTAATTTACATGATTCTTAATCGATTTATGTAGGTATACAGGTCTCATCAACAGTATTCATTTTGCTATATAGATTTTTCTTATTCGTGGTTTCCGAAATCTTAAAGAAACTTCGCAGTTTTTTATATTTGAAAAGATGAAAATGTTTAATAACAAGTTAACTTGTAATCTTTTAAGTCCTTTGAATTCACGCTTTCGTTTGATACCTCATAAGATCATTTCGAAAATGATTGTCATTTTTACTTTCACCCCCAAAAGTACCAATTTATTTCTATTGGTACCAAATGATCTGCTAAAAAAGTCGGTACCACCTTTGTCAGATAGAAAGACGAATACGGAACTAACCACAACTCCATAAGTTCATAAGTTCTATATTTGCTCTATTTGACCGATTTCAATTCCCAACACCAAAGGACATTAACAATACTTGATTAAAATATTTTTTTCCATGAATGATCAATAGAACAAATGAATAATATCTTTTTAGAGAAATTGTTATTTAACGAGATAATTCTTTGAGTAACCAACTTTTTATGTGCAAGTTCCGCGTAATCCATTAAGACCAATTTCCTCTTTTTTATTTTTGACAAGTGGTCCCATTAATTTTATAAATCAAACTGACAATCGCGAGGCATTTCAAGGCACACTTAGGTGAAGTTCAATTGTCATCCTATCATCTAATTGCTTACCATTCAAAGGGTTCTTGGCGTCCTAACGGGGAGCATGCCAGATAAACGATCAGATGCTTTCCGTCAAGAGAAACGTCGAACGTTTCTACACATGCAAAGAACAACGAACGCAAAACGCGACAAGAGTGTATAAGTGTGTATACCATAAATACATACGATACATCGAACGACTGACTACACGCCTGACTGTTCTAAAGAACGCGATCGAGTCACCACTGACACTGACCGACCGAAAAACGAGTCGTGCGTCCGTTGGGAGAGGAGAGAATCGCGTGCTGGTGTGTTTGTGTATATGTGTATATGCACATGTATATGAGATTATGGTGGTGAGGTGGTTGCTGATTCTTGGGTTCTTACCTGCCTGCGCGACTACCGGCTAATGAATGCGATACGTCAAGTGCTCCTCGAGTTGCGAGTCCAACAACAACGACAACACGACAGGTGGACCCCAGAGAAAAATCATATGCAAATCTTCGACTTTGCATTCAATGCTGACCGGCACGAGAAAAAATCAAGCAGCATCAATTGCTTCCATTCACGAAGACGCTCTAGGCGATTCAACCAATTTGAATTAGAAAATCGTAGGTCTCAAATACATTGGGCACTCGAAGATGTCGATTACTACACTAAAAGAACTCCATACGTGCATCGTATCTGCCGGAAGTACCTACCCTGAGGGCCGTTTTTACTATTTGTTGAAGCCAAAAGATACCAATGGTACTTACTCCTTGTACCTATTACTTCCCAGTAGTGTTAATATACTTCATCATCTCCACAATGTTGTCAGTCCTGAGACTGGTTGAACACGCACCTCCACTCTCCGACCTTGAGCTAATCTCGTTTCCTAAGATCTAGAACATCCACATCCTGAATTATTTATGAAAAGTAATCTAATCCAAGTCTACCTCAACTACTATATCTGCTTCTAATAGTCTCTGACTAGCCCTTCATGCCTGAGAAGATGTTAATATACTTGACTGTAACAACTTGATGTCATTAATACCATTAATCAAGTCTTAGCGCCACCAACAGTACTTCTGATGTTTGAGAGTTCCAAACAGTACTTCCAGTACTCGAAGGTGACGATTCTGGAAACCGAATAGTACCTACTGACTGGACTAGCTTTGTGCCACAATAGAGTGGTTCTTATGATTTTCAAGTTATTGTTCAACGATTCCTTGAGCACATCCTGGCGCTGGTTTCCATCAATACTAAGAAAATTCCGATCAGTACTTGGGACATACCCTTCGTAATAATCGTGGAAATACTCTAATCTCGATAGTGAGTTTGTTTGTATCATTACTAAATGAAATTTTATCACGAAATACATCGGGCTCCATAAACTACTCAAGAACTGCAAGCGCAAGACTTTTCTTATCAAAAGCAACCACACTAAAATTTAGTAGTATAGGCCAAACTTGTCTATCCTTGCCTGAATTGTTCGCCTATGATGCTCAAATTAACTTTCAATCTCATTGTAAGAATTTAGGCATTTACGATTTACTTTGCCATAATATAAGGTTCAAAGAGTTTCCAATATCTCGAAGAACAAAGTACGATCACCAATTTGTTTAGTGTGAGCCATATTGATATGAGAGACCACTAATCATCCAAAAAGTTGAAAAAGGATACAAAGGCGAGGGAAGTGAAATGAAATATCTAACATTCAAAAAGGCTTTAGGTGATGTTCTAAAGCAATGTGAGTCCCACCTTTATCAGACACCTAACATTTAATAGCATCGTGGTAATAAGGGTAGATTATTAACCGAAGACGACGTATCTGATTACGGTGAATCGAGAAGGTGATGATGTATTCTCACAAGAATTGTGTCTGAAGACAAATTCTGAAATTTGGAAACACCATCCCACCCAAAAAACTAAACCACATAGCGTAGTCTGGAAAGTGAAGGAGAGCAAGTTCCAAAGAAGATTAAAATCACTCCATCAGTGATCAAAACGGTGGTAACCATTGTCTAGGAGATTGTGAAAGTACTTTCAAGGTTCCAGGATTAAGTACTTGCCAAAAGGAACTACTACTAATCCAAACTGATATTGCAAGGTCATCACTAATGATAAGTCGAGGGCCAACATTTAACGCTTATAATGTCCGCAAAACTTTCTAGCAAAATTGCAAGTCAGTGTCACACCCCCACTTTGCTCGTCACTTAAGTTGAACTGCTTGAGCAATTCATATACTAAGTTTTCCCCAAGCCATATTCCCCTAATTTATCGGCAGTTTTGTCCCCTTAAAAAGAATCCATATGATCTTTGAAAAATGTTCCAAAGATCAACAAATATTGTTAACAAGTTGTTTCTACACAATGAAATGACGTCGGCATAAAAATAGATCTACCTTGTCCCCAAAAAAAAACTTGGGTATATTATATCGCATATACATATATGCAGATATAATTAGATTGATACAGTTAGGTCAAAGCATATCATTACATTTTTAATATTTTTTTTGCCACTTATTTTTCTGTTCGCTTCTCTTACTTTTACTTACATAATAAAAACCTTTTTTTTATTATACAATTATACACACAAATAAAACATATTTACAACATCTATTGAGTATAAAATATGTTTAACCAAAACAAGATGGTATTTATATTTGAAACAATAAAAGAAAACAAAAAAAGCCATTTTGCTCGCAACCACTCTTTAGTATAACTTTTTACACAAGTGTACAGCACAGTCATGTCTCGACTTGCCGAGTTCCCACTGAACACTGAACATAAAACATGTGTCATGTCAGGTCGCTTCTACTGTGCCACAACGACACCCTAATAACTGTAACAACCCCTTATTGAGTTATAAAGTGTGCAATGCGCGAGTACCTAAATGTCATTCAGCGCAACGAGTTTCTATATCGTGTGAGTGGCATGATACTCCAAATCCTGTCGGATTAGAAAGCGAAAGCAAGGATTGAAGAAGGAGAAATTAAATAAAAACCAAAATTAAAAATTATTTCAATCGATTCCATGGCTTGTTTTTCCGCCAGGGACATTAAAGTTGGCCATTATTGGATTAATTCAAAAGTCGATTACTATAGATTGCGACATACTTAGTAAAAATATGAAAGAATTTTCCAAGAGCACATGACCAAAAAAGATTGTAACTAGAAAAATCGAAAACACAATAAAAAATAAACGTTGCCAGCTCCTTTCTTAACATAAAGTTATTTTCTACTTTTCTAACACTTCTTATTAGCTTACCTACAGACATATATAAGCATATCTATTCTCCTTCAGTCGGCTTAGCTCACCCCTTCCTCTTCACCAATTCATATTTTACTCTCCTCATATCCTCAACTCATGTCTTAAACATTCTACCTCCCTGTCAAATATTCTACACCGTCCGTCTTCTCCCTTTTTCCTGTATTTACACCCCCTGTATTTATTACCAGCTCTAAATTTTGCTAGCACGTTTATGTCCCTCCCTCCCCTCTTCTAAATACCTTAGCACCCAACCCCCTTGCCAGTCCCTCTACGTATCTTAACTCTTTTATTTTTTTTAGATCCTCTCCCCTTATCAGTTGGTGCATCTGTTCTTAATCAATTCTCCTATGTTGATCCCTTCTCTCACCTGCTCTTGATTAATTTTTAATATCTTCAAAACCTTCTCCTTCNTATAATCGAAAATATTGATGTCATTACTCGTTACAGTCTCATCTGTCTTTTTATTTTTCAAACGATCATAGCTTTTAATGATCTCAGAAAATTCTCCGGCTGGTGTTTCCTCTTTCTGGCTTCTCTCATTTCTTGCTGCAAACTTTTCTCCTATGTTGATCCCTTCTCTCACCTGCTCTTGATTAATTTTTAATATCTTCAAAACCTTCTCCTTCTCTCTATCATATCTACTTTTTGTCCCTATTTCCGATACCATCTTCCTACATATTTTCTTCTTGATATCCCCTTATTCCTCCCCAACTTCTTCTCATAATTTACTAATTATCGCTTTTTTCCACATCTTCCCACATTTAGTCTCCCTTCTTATTCGATAATGTGACGTACCTCTCTCTGTAATTGCGACACCCACTTGATATTTCTTTTAAATATAAAACTTCTGCTTTTTCTGACCATCCCCATATTTCCACTGCATAAAACAGTATATTCCTAACCATCACATCCAATGACATCTTTTTCTTACCCAAATTATAATTACATATTTTCCTACCTAACATGTACCTCATCCTTACTATTTCCTAAATATGGATAATTCCTCACTTTTTTCTGCCTGTATTCCCTTCCATACTATTTTCTTTTCCCTTTCTTTTCTTCCTCTTTTCTTCCCAACTTCCATAACTCTTGATTTTTCACTATTTAGCTCCAGCCGTTTCTTTAATAAATACTTTTCTAGCTTTCCTACCATTCTCTTCAATCCCACAAAATCATCATCTGCATATGGAATAGTCCATGTCTTTTTCTTCTCCCATTTTACAAATAACTCTCATTACTATTGCTAACAGCTGTTTCCCTATAAAACTCCATTAACTCCTTTCAACCCCACGTATATTAATATATTCATCATCTTCCCTGCTCTTTTCGTCCACAGACGAAGAAGCCAAAAAAGATATAAGGCTATAAAGTGGAAAATAATTAGGAAGTGTAGGACGACTAAGGAACAGTAGATTGATAGAATGTGTAAAGAAGTAGAAAAAAGGTTTGAAGTAGGTAAAACCAATGAGGCTTAAAATATAATTAAAAGGAATTTTAGAGACGTAGGGTACAGTAGTAATAATATAAGAAACGAAACAGGGGTCATTTTGATAGAAAATGAGGAAAAGGCAGATAAGTAGAAAGAATATATAGAGAACCTATACGCAGGCTATGAGTTAGGAGACATATTAGAGAAAGAAGATATTGCGGAGATTGATGAGCTAGGTTATCCCATAATAAGAGAAGAGTTAGCATTAAGGAATAATAATAAGGCGTCAGGTGTAGATAGGATACAGGGGGAAATTCTAAAACATGCAGGACAAGAGGTTAGAGATCGTATGTTTAAGCTAGTTACTCACATTTACGAGACGGGGAAAGCCCCAGAAAAATGGCGCGGATAGGTGCGAGACATTTAGAACAATTGGCTTAACTTCCCATGCGTCAAAAATCTTAACTAGAATTGTACAGAAGAGAATGGAGGAAAGTGCGGAAGAACTATTAGGGGAAGATCAATTTGGGTTTCGAAGAAATAGAGGAACGCGGTAGGCCTTTCTGACTTTATGGGTAACAATAGAGAATACGATAGAAAAAAGAAAGAGTGCGTACATAGGATTTGTAGATTTAGAAAAATCTTTTGACATTGTTAAATGGAACAAGATGTTAAATATACTTAAAAATGTAGGAATGAGTTACAAAGATATTATGGAAGAAAGTCAGGCAGGGATGCAGACTGTCACCTCTAGTTTTTAATCTATATATCTAAGACGCGACCAACATCATTAAAGACAGTAGAACTGTAGGGATAGATATACAGGGGCAAAAGATTGGTATGCTTTATGGTATGCAAGTAGTAGGGATATAAAGCACAAGATAGCGCAGGGTCAAGTCGCATTTAATAAAAAGAAGTCACTTCATGCTCGCAAACAGTTAACTTAGAAATTCGAAAGAGGTTGTTAAAGGTGTATGTTTGTAGCACGACGCTGTACGGGTGCGAAACATGGACAGTGGGCGCGGCGGAAAAGAAAAGGTTAGAAGAGTTCGAAATGAGGCGAATGATGAGGTTCCGGTTCGCATATAGTTAAAGATATGATTTGTTGTAGTTTTAGAGAAATACGAAGATTAGCTGAGGATAGGAAAGAGTGGAGGTGTGTGCCCAACCAGTCTTAGGACTGACGACCTTATGATCATGAAACATTAAATATAATCTTTTCTTTTTCTCCAACTGTATCTACATCATATTTTTTATCTTATAAATTGCATATATAACCAAATTAGTACGCTCGGTACCTTTATTTTTTTTTAATAATTTGCTGTTCTAGTCTGCTTCTTATTATTAATTCTTTCCGCCAATATTTTATATCCCGAATCCATGATTGCAATAGCAGTGCAATTTTTGACACTACCCCCCACCCTTTACTCCCATCGTAAATAATTACACAATCGCCAACACTTCCATGCTTCAGGAATTCCTTTCATTTTCTACATCCCTTTAATCTTACCACTGACGTGTGCTTTATTTTTTTCTTACACATATTTATTATTATTTACCAATGCCGCCCCGACTTATACTATTATAAGGTTTACGAATAAAACTAGAGCATTTTTATGCATACGCTTGCAATTTTTTCAAAAATTGAACTTTTTTTTGGTATCCTGATATAGAAACAAATTTTCTTCTGTGAATTAAACATTTTACTATTTTAATTTTAAAACACTTGTACACAAAACAACAGAAGGCTTGGCGATAAAGGCTAGTTTACCTAATTAAAATCCCTGAGAATTATTAAAACTCCAATTGTGATGCGCGGCATTCGTTTAATAAATATCAAAAAAAAAACATTTCCAAATAATTAAACATCAACTTCCAGTAGGTTTAAATTTGTTTCATTTCAAGAACGGTTATTATAGGTAGGTACTGCAAATTTCGTGAGGTGAATGTAACAGTACCTTATGTAGACAATACCTGAAGAAAATGGGTCGTTCTTGGTTAGAGACTTTCAGAGACTGTAAGATGATGAGGTTAAATATTAGTAACTGATTTTGTAAAAGTTTATACAAGAACATAAGAGACTGTTTGTTAAAAGTTCAAGTTTCAATTCAGTTATCAATTTATAGCGGCTGGTATTTGATATAAAACAGTTTCAGATTATTATTAATTTGAGTATATGTATTTATTGTGATGTACATATTATATGTATCTGTTTGAGAAATCAATAATCCTAGGCAAATAATAAAATTTGGGTACAACGTCAGGGTGTGAACATTTTGGATTATCTTTCACTAAATCAAAAAAAAAACAGTGTGGTTTATGCAAGATGGAGCATCACGTTATTACCCAGTAGGAGTTAAAAATCATCTTAATCAAGTATTTCATCAACCATGGATTGGCGGAGGAAGTGACTTTCCATGGCCACCATGAAGTCCTGATTACAATCCAATGGATATTTTTGTTTGGGGACATGAAGTCCTTAGTTTATACCAATGAAATCCCTTTAGAAAATGAACTCTGAGAAAAAATACAAGATGTGACTAATTTTATTAAGGGTCAGAATAATATGAAGATTGGAAAAATATAAAGATTGGAAAAACTTTGGCGGTTGTTGTAGAACAAACAAAATAGCTCAAACCCCAACGCCAAAACACGACACTGTAGTTGTCTGAAGCACTTTTCGGTAACAAGGTTACCTTCTTGAGGGACTGGAGTGAACTGTTGTCAGAATAATATTTTTTTTTAATGTCAGAAAATCCTTTATCAAAAGAAATAAGAAAAGCATACAATTAGAAGGAGGCCATATAGAAAAGTCAATTTGATTTTGTTAATCTGTTTGTTTATTTTTCCAAATTACATGTTTTTCTACTACTTTTTATTTAAAATTCCTTTCCTAATTTGAAATGTTTAACTGCGTTTTTCTCGAAAACGATTGAAATTATCAAGTTGAAACAAGTACAACAATTTTGCATATAAATGATGTTTACATCTACAATAAATTGAAAATGAATAATAATTACCAATTAAAATTCCCTTAACCTTTACTTAAATTAATTAACTACATGAATAATAATAACATAATAAATTAATAAATTCTAAATTCACACACTTACATAGATAAATTATATTAATACTACTATCAAATTATGTTTATGTCGTGTTTTACAATCAAAATTACCAAAAAGTTTCGTCAAAAAGAGTATGGTCCAATTTCATTATCAAGGATCGCTCATATGACGCCCCTTACAACAAAATGTAAAATAAGTGAAATAATTTTTCTTACTTCTATATACCTCTGTGTCCATTTTTGATAACAATTTATCTTATGAAATCATTACCCAAAAAATAAAAATAATATATCACCTTTAACACCCTGTATCTTTTTCCACAGCATCGTTTTATTAAAGCGTGTACCCAATTGCTACGACCCACCCTGTATATCTTGCCACCTTTTTATTGACCGAAATCCGGTCGTGGGGGTGATTTTTAGGGATAAATAAATAAAACGTAATGTTTGAGGGATACACCTTTTTGTAATTTGCAGTTGCTTGCCAGTCGAAATGTAAAATAAAATCCTTAACTATCCCCTTGTTTTTACAAGCATAGCCTCAACTGTAATGAATGAATATTACTAAAATGGCTATTTATGTTTTTAAAATAAACATTTTTTCGAAGATTTGCTTTAACATAGTATATAAACATACACACGTCTATTTTTAGATATTATTTTATAAATTGATCCTACTTATGTAATAATACCCACTAACTTTCCAAGGTAAAGCCTCCCTATCACGGCTTTTTTAAAAATTCAACGGTTTTTCTTGAAGTTGCACATTCATGAAAATATCGGAAAGTCCCATTAAAATTTTGTAGTTTTTGTATTACATATATTCTATTTGACCCATGTTTACTATTACCGGAACTATTCTTAAAAATTAACAATTTTTAAAATTGAATTTTCCATACCAAAAACAAACTTGAAGCGCCATCTGATAATAAATAGCTAAAGATATCTAAAAAATATCAAATCCTTTCTAATACCTACAGAAATGCATAGATCACCGAACAAAAATATTTGGGAATCTATGTAGCACTGCAACTTTCAAATTTGTCGCTATATGTCGATATTCTACTAACTGCTAGATGGCGCCGAAATTAAGAGCAATTCCTACATATCAGTAGACTCATGGTGTGACCTACTAGACATCAACTTCAGAGGGCAGCATATTTTTGAAAAGTTCGAGCTGATAATCTATAAAGTATACAGTCTATGCCATGGACCAAACGAAACTGTAATAACCTATGGTAATGACGATAGATAAGTAATGGCATTGACGTTTGTTTCGTAATGGCTGGGTAAATATAACCTACCTTAGAATAATGGATAAAAATGAAGAAGAATTAAAAAATAAAGCCAGAAAAAAGGTTGGCGTCATAATTATTGGCGGTGGAATGGCAGGCCTTTCTGCTGCCAATCATTTTATTAAAAATGGTTTCAAAGATTTCTTGTTGTTAGAAGCTCGCAGGCGATTAGGTGGAAGAATTGTACAAATTAAAATGGGTAACGAAAAAGTGGAACTTGGTGCTAATTGGATACATGGTGTATTAGGAAATCCAGTTTATGAGTTTGCTATGCAACAGGGTCTAGTTGACATATTACAAATACCAAAATCTCACAAAATTGTTGCTGCTACGGAAGCTGGGAAACAAGTACCCTTTCCAATTCTCCAAGAAATTTATGAAGCATATCTTTGCTTCCTTAAGCGATGCGAAGAATATTTTATTTCGCAGTATTTACCCCCTGATGGTATAGATAGTGTAGGTGATCATATAAAATTGGAAATAAATTTATATTTGGAACAATTTAAAGACAAAAATGAACGGCATTTACGTGAGCTAATATTTGATTGTTTATTGAAACGTGAGACTTGTATTTCTGGCTGTGATGATATGAAAGAAATAGACTTACTAGAGTTAGGTAGTTATACTGAACTACAAGGTGGAAACATTGTGTTACCAGGTGGTTATAGCTCAATTTTGGAGCCGTTAACAAGATACATTCCATCATCTTCAATTTTAAAGGAACATCCTGTAAAAACTATTTATTGGAATAAAAATAATACAAGCAATGGAAATGATTCTGATGATTCAGACAGAACGGTAATAGAAGAATCACCTGATTCTTGTAAAAAAGACAGTGATGGTGATGCATCTAGTCATAATGTTAAAGTTGTTTGTGAGAATGGTAAACATTTTTATGCTGACCATGTCATATGCACAGTGCCATTAGGTGTTTTGAAACACAAATATGATACACTATTTGAGCCTAAGTTACCAGAGCACAAAATTGAAGCCATTAACAATTTGTTGTTTGGAACGGTGGATAAAATATTATTAGAGTATGAAAGACCTTTTCTTAATCCAAACATTACAGAAGTAATGTTACTGTGGGATACAACCGATTATTCTCAGGACATTAAAAACATTTGGTTTAAAAAAATTTATTCATTTACTAAAATATCTGACACACTGCTTCTGGGTTGGATTTCTGGCAGGGAGGCAGAGTACATGGAAAAATTGTCAAACGATGTAGTTGTAGATAAATGTACTGAAATACTGAGAAAGTTTTTGAATGATCCTTTTATACCAAAGCCGAAAAACTGTGTTTGGTAAAGCTCTTTTTACTAAACCAACTCTTAAAAAAAAAGAATAGTAACATTTTATCATTTAGTATTATATTACCTGATTTTTCCAAAATACTTAAAAATCATTTGAATAAATCTTAATATTGTTTCATAATAAAACCATTTTTAAATTTTAAAATGTAATGCTGAAAACTATTATAAATAACGTGAAAACTAAAATTATAATATAGCTTCTTTTGCATTTTAGTACTAGCTGGTTTAGTCAGCCATATACAAGAGGGTCGTATACTTCACTTGCTGTTGGCTCTTCTCAAGTTGATATTGAAAATTTAGCACAGCCCTTGTACAGTGAAAGGAATCAGGCAAAAGTAAGATTATGTGCATTTATCTAATTTAAATAAAGTTAATGAAATTTTGTTACAAAAAGAAGTATTTATAACAATTTTTGCTGATTAAGGTAGCTGTGAATTAGGTCATGTATTACACTTGTACTTCCATATTTTATTAATATGTTCAACAAAGTAGTAATATAGTATTAAAAGCTTGTTCCAAATCTAAGCGAGCTATTAATGTGTTAAATAGTTTATAGACATTATTTTTCTAAATTCAAATTAGTTTTTGTGCAGTATCCTGTACTTATCAGCAAAACAGATCGTTATGTTTAATATACACTTTTCAAAAATGTTATTTATGCTCCAGGTTTGAATACAGGAGTTGTTAATGCAGTTTTTAAACTATCTGGTTATCTTTTGCAAAGCGCATATTAATCAATGTGCTTATTACTAAAGTTATGTATTTTTGCACAACCTTTGGAACTCTCAGTGTGATTTGATCTGAGCCAGTCGATTTTTTTACATCAATATCATAAAGATTATGTACTTCATGTTTTATGATTGGTTGTAGAAAAAAGGTATTCAAAGTAGTCCTATTTCGGACGGCAGTAATTGTCACGAATTTTATTTGATAAATTCCTTCCAGCTTTACTGAAATACTTAATGAGTGTATCGCAAATGACTTATACGGCAAATAATCCAGTTAACCGAGTCCCTATAAACAAATAAACTTTTTCGTTTATTTAACTATTTCCTGGTGAAAGCCGATAAATAAATAACTATTTTATTAATGTGTTTTATAGCCTGTCGTATTATTTGCTGGAGAACACACACATAGTAATTTTTATTCTACTGTTCATGGTGCATATTTAACCGGACGAACAGCCGCACAATTACTGCTTTCTCCAGATGCACCTGAAGAAATCGTCATGAATTGTGACGAAACTAGCGATTTAAGTTCGTGGATCCAAGGAATTAGTCTTGCATAATTGCCTTTTTTATCTTCTGAAAGTACGCTTGTTTTAGGTAAATACCAAAGTATCTTTTTTATACACAAGTTATTGTTATTTAAAACTAAGTTAATAGATTAAAACAGCAGTAATTAATTACACAAAATAACTGTGAATGTTATTAATTATATATAGAGTTATTAATTAATACTCTTACCTTTTTTGAATAATTTTGACATTAATTGCCTTAGACGTTGGAGTATTTGGAATTAGGCATATAATACATAAAAACCACAAACAAAATGATTTGTTTTAAAATGTTCCTTTTTCTGAACATATAAAAATACATTTACTTAAAAAATAAAATTTATCAAATATACCATTAATGTTATTGGACCTTTTTATAAAATAGACACATATTTTCACATTTGTTTGATCAGAAATACTCTAATATAGGAATAATAATTAACCGTATCAGGTGTTTTAATTTTTAATTACTTTTGTGTTAATTAATGAGGTGTACCCTTAAAAATGTGTATAGCTTTTATAAGTAATTTTGTACAATGTGCTAAATCCTTTATATTTTAATTCATAAAATCGAGAGCAAAGTAAGTGCAATATTTTTAAAACAATAAGATTCATTTTAAATCAAACCTTCATTCTTATTTTGAATTGTATTTATATTACTAAGCTCTTTTGTAATACAGTATTAGTTAATAACATAATTCTAAGAACATGAAATCATCAAATTTCATTTTCTGTTTGTTTCATTTTTATGTTGTTTTATATTTTGTTACCTAGTAATGTGCCTAGATGTATATAAATTTCATAAATCATCCTGTATGTTAAATAAATAGGAAATAATTTTAATTTTACAGATTGGTAATTATAACTTTTTTTATGCTAAATTGCTAGTCATGTTTTAAATTATTAATAGAAACAAATAATACAACTTCAATTATTTTATTACAGCATTCCAGGAACCCTATACAAAAACTCTCCATCATCATCATAAAAACTGTCTTGTAATTTATAAATGCAGCCTGATTTCCTTACTTTAGCAGGAATTCGTATTTTTTGAGGATAAAGTAAGAAACTATAGTCCTTTTTTTGTCTACCCATAGAAACTACTTTAGTTTCAGAACATTTCCTATATTCTACTTCATTTTTTTCAAGTAAATCGTTGGGGATAGTTCTAATTTTATTTTCTGATTCTAAAAATTTCAGTTGAACATGCCTTTTATTTTCAAAATGATCAGGAGGAGTTATCAAATATGTTTCTTTTTGTACTTTTTTATAATCGAAAATATTGATGTCATTACTCGTTACAGTCTCATCTGTCTTTTTATTTTTCAAACGATCATAGCTTTTAATGATCTCAGAAAATTCTCCGGCTGGTGTTTCCTCTTTCTGGCTTCTCTCATTTCTTGCTGCAAACTTTTCTCCTATGTTGATTTTTCTTTGTTGGAATTGTTTTAAATGATCAACTAATTCATTTGGTAAACGTGATAATTTTCCTTGTTTGAATAAATCCCAATTTTCTTGAACAGAAATATCATGAGCTTTAATTTTATTATCATTCAATTTAGTCCAAGATGATTTAATAACTTTCTGGAAAATAAAAGTTTTTCTTATAAAACTATTTTTGATATATTAAATACTGTATGATTATTAAAATAAAACACACACAAGTTTCAAGATGTAACAGCTACCACCCTAAATAATTAAATAAATTGCATTAATAATTATACATACACTTATTACTCTTGGTAAAGCAGGAAACCCATCAGAAAGCTTTTCAAATGTCCACAATTCTGGATCAGAATGATGAAGGTACCTTATTTGTTCTTTCTCGCTCCAAGTTAGAAAATTAGGCAACGTTTGTTTAAAATATTTTTGCCTCACAATTAAACGTTTCTCTCTTTCCTTTAATGTTTTCAATTCATCAACGTGTTTGTCATAAGATAAATTTAAGTTCATAAAATCTGCTTCTCCCTCTTCTTCGAAATCATCTTCGGACTGAATTTCCGGATTAGATCTATGCCTTCGACTCTTCGATAAATGAATACGATATTTTCTATTACAATTTAACCGTGATTCAAATAATTCTCCAAATGGTTTCAACAGTTTTAAGGCACTGAACATATTTGTTTACTTTTTTTATTTCATAGCTTTGTTTCATGCATGTAACCTCAATAATCATAATCATAGATCATATCCATAGATAATAGATACACAAAGGGATCATATCCATGACATCATAGACAAGATCATAATATTAACAATAATAATATGAACATGTAATATGAACGATTGATAACATAAGAATGATCATAATTGTTTTTTATGATTATAATGTGTATGTATTATGTGACCGGATTTTCCAGCGCACAATAGTATCAATCATAATTAAAAGAATTAACCGACGGATTATAATTTACCCAGTTCTTCTTCATCAGTGTAATTTTTATAATTTGCTATCAGATTGCAAAAAAATACTAAAGTGCTTTTGTAATTTGCTCAAACCTCTTACTCATTGACCAATTTAATTTGATTAAACAAAAGACGCTTTCTTTACCAATTATTAATATGTCTTTCTCTCAAAACGAATTAAAGTATCCAATGAGCAAAGTTAGAACTTCAATAATTAGAAATATAAAAAGCCTTATTTTAACAGATATATAAATCATTATAAACTAGAAATTTTTGGCTACCTTCAGAGTGATAGCGAATTATAACAGCACAGATCAACGGAACAAGTTGTAATCCACCGATTGATATTTTTTATTAATGTACTTTTTCATCGTACACACTTCAAAAAATACTGGGTCAGTTAGATTTATTATCCTACAAAAAATGGAATGCATCCATATGTACCCTTACTCGTCAGCGCTTCTTTTGGTGAAAGAGTGAACTGCTATTATTAATACCATTTTGTGACCGTAAAGAAAACTAAAGTTTCACTGGTAGTAGCTCTCTCTCTGTCTGTTATACATAAATCTACCTTTAAAAGTACAGTATAAACGATAACAATGACGCTAAATCATAGAAAACACATTGACTACACGACAGCAGATTATTACAAGTATTACTGAAAAATGTAAAAATTCCAATGTTATCAATTGAGTAATTTGGAATGTCAATGACAACGACGGTCTAGATTTGTAAACTTTTAAACATTATGTGAACAGAATTTAAATGAATTATAATTGACAGTACAAGTCCATATAAGTCTCCTAATAATAATAAAAATTGTTATTGTACAGATAACATTTTAATAAGCAGGTACGTTTATAGTGTAATTATGTTTACAAAACAAACAAACTGCATCTAAATTATATTTTTCAGCCTATTCACAGACTTTTGCTTCTATATGTAATTTAGTTAATACATTAAGTAAACGAACGTACTTGGTTGTTCATTTTAGTAAACCAACTCATTTGTTTGTGTTACATTAAATTCCAATATTCTAACCTATTCTTTATTCAGGGGGCGTTATATACATTTTAAGAAGATGCCGTTTAAACTGAAACTGAAGAAGTCGAGGCATTACAGTGTTGTCTCTAAAACTCTATTCGTTATATCTGTTGAGATGTTAGATAGTACAAATATAGAATGCACGTTATCTTCAGAAAGTACCGGACAAGATTGTTTAGATATAGTCTGCCAGAAATTAGGACTTAATCAACCCAAATTTTTTGGTTTGCAATACATGAGTCGGAGTAAAGATCGCTACTTATGTTGGCTGGAGCTTGATAAACCTATTAAACGCCAGCTTGACAAACATTCTAGAAATTTATGCTTATATTTAAGAGTGATGTACTACATTTTATCAGGATGTAAATTACTTAATGATGAAGTGACCAGGTAGGTAACAATATTGTTTCATTAAAACATATTTTATTTGTTTAATGATGGTGGTAGATATCACTACTTTCTTCAATTAAAAATGGATGTGATAGATGGTCGAATATCATGTACACCACAACAAGCAGTGGAGTTGGCCAGTTACTGCATGCAAGCTGAATTTGGAAATTATGATGTGGAAAGACATACTGCCCATTACTTAAAGGATTTTCAGCTATTTCCAAAGGTGTGATACCATCAAAGATTACATTTTTTAATACTAATGTTAATAATCTTTTCCAAAGAGCTTTACAGATCCAACTCTTCTGGAAACTTTAACAGATGCAGCTATTAGGCAGCATGCTGCTCTTCACAGTTTACCTCAAGGTACTGCCGAAGAATATTATATTTGTGCCTGCCAAAAATTAGATGGTTACGGACAGGAATTATTTTCAGTTAAAGATCATTCTAATGAGGATGCTGTACTTGGAGTTTCTTTAACTGGTGTAACTGTTTTCTATCCCAATGGGAAAGAGGGACGAAGCTATGGGTAAATCACACCTTGTTTGATCCTATAATAAATTTAATTTAAATTATAAAATTTATTATTTTTAGTTGGATAGATATAAGTAATGTCATTAATCACAAGAGAGATTTTGCTATAGAATCTGTTATTGGTTCTGAAAGGACAGAATTTCATTTTTCTGATGTAGAATGTGCTAAAAATGCTTGGAGATTTTGTGTACTGCAACATATGTTTTATCGGCAGTATGAAATGAGTAACAGTCCAGAACATACTGAAAAAGGACCCCCCATTTTTCAGCAAACGCATGTTGAAGTAGGTTTATATTAAATTTGGAAAGCAATCTTGTCATATTTTTATAAAAAAAAAACAAAATATTAAAAGATGCCCTCAATGTGTCAAAAATACCAAGTTTTGAAAAGTTATGAATGTTTATAACTAAAATTGCAAGAAAAGCCGGATTTAGTTTTAAAAGTTTAAGCGTGTACTTTTGCAGATTTGTTTATGCTAAGCCCTAATCGGCGAAGGAAGTCGATTCTAAATATTTGTTTTCCAAGATATGAATAGTCTTTGAAATTATTTCCCTGTGCATTTTCAAAAAACCCATGCATTGAGCCATTAAAAATATACTAAAATATAGGTTTTGAACTAAAATAAAAAACCGTTCTAAACCAAATGCAATAAAGTAGATTACAACGTTGAAATTTAGCAAAACTTTAAAATTAATTTTGATATTAAATGATATTCTTCGCTCACTAGAAGTTTTTCTCTTACAATATAAAGTTCTCTTCAAATTGTAATACAAATTTTTTAAAACTATTATTGTTTTTAGGGCAGTTTATGTAAATTAGAAAGTTACGAGGATGTAACGAACTCTCAGCCGTGGAATCGTTCATCTTCTTTACAGGCATTAAACCAACGTGCACAATCCACGTCGTGCCTTGACCTGAATACACCGACCGACATAGATAAATTGCGTTCACTACTGCCATCTTATAGACCCGCCCCCGACTATGATATTGCAGTACAACAAAAGTACCGCAACTCTTCTAGCGCCATACCTCCTGCCCGCGAGCCCCTTAGAAACGCACGTGCCATGTTATATAGTTCTCAACCAGAAATCCATCAGCCAGACACTTACTCTTCTCATTTACGTTATCCTGACGTAACGCACAACAATATTGAACAAAAGAACATCATGAGTGGTTTATATAAGACCAGTTATTCACAATCGCAAGTTCTTAACACAGATAACCAACAACTTATTGATCTTGCAGAACGAATGCGCCTATTAAACCTATATAAACCACCACCCCCATATCCTAGTAACAGAATTAGCTCTAACTCAACCCCAGATTTACCGGGCATTTCCCAACAATATGCTAAGCCACATAGTAATTTCATTCACTCATTAGTGTCAGGTTCGAGTCCTGATCTAGTGTCCAATACAGGAATACTAAACCATCAACATTATTTGAGGCAGTATGGAACGACTGTTTACACAAATCAACATCCCATACATCGATCGCACAGTTACCTGCCCGCACCGCAACACGGAACTTACGAAAATCTAGCGTCGATTTTCGATAGCAACATTATGGGACGTCCTCAGGCTCTTATAGTTGATAATCCAAATATTACAAAGCACATCAAAAAAGTCTATGATGAACACGGTAATATCATTTACTGTATGCCTGCTAACATGAAACAAATTTTACAAGAAAATCAGCTCCCTAGTTCTGGCTTCGTAGTCACACGTACCAATCAAAGCAGATTACACGAACCAAATAACACCAACGAACCAATTTACGAAAATATCCCGTTGCCGTGGCAGAACGAGAATTCACAAATGCGATCGCGTGCTCAAAGCATTCAATCTGCCCCTGAAATCAGCCAAGTGATCAATCATGCCCTTGTTAACGCCTTACAGAACAAAGTGAAATTATCGTCCCAAAATATTGAAAATAATAATCATCAAGAAAAGCGGGAGAATCTGTACGCGAACATACAGAATAATCCTACAACCGTAAGTACGTCCAAGACAAACCTTAGCTTGAACAATTTGAAGGATGCCTCAAGTAGCACCAACAGTGCAAATCGATCGACACAAAATCTAAACGGCTTAAATTCGACACATGCTTACCAAAAGCAAATAAACAAAAGTACTACAAGCGATTTATCTTGCGTTTTAAGTCAGAAAAGTAACAGTTTCTTAGCGAATAAAAGCTCATCGATTCATTCTAGTTCGACAAATAATTCTGTTGCTGATGGCAGTAATGTTAGTGGGGAAACTTTCAGCGATTTAAATTCATCAAATGGGAGTGCGGGCAAAAGTAAAAAGAAAAGATGGGGAATATTGATAGGTGGTAGAAGTAAGTCAAGCGAAAAAATAAAGAGTGCCACTCTTGGCAGAGAAAAAGCTAAAAATAAGGATAAAAATCAAAGTAATAACAGGCACAGGTGGTCGACCGGATTACCCCGTATGCATCCCCTTCCACCTTCTATTAGTAAAGAGACAATGGTAAATATTAAAGTAATTTTTAAAATAATTATTGTTGGTTTAGTTGTAATATACTGTATAATAATACTGTTTTGTTGTTAGTGTCAATTACTGGAAAACAAATTAGCGGATAGCCAACTGTTCTTTGAATTTGATAAAATTCCAAAAAAGAAACAGAACGCTGATTTTTCGACTGCTTTGCATCCAGATAACGCGAAATTCAACAGGTTTAAAGACGTCCTGCCATATGAAGAAAACAGATTAAGACTGACTCCAACAAAAGAAAATCGATCGGGATATATCAATGCATCTCATATAACGGTACTACATTACTGACAATTATTATTTTGTAAACGTTGTACCACGAAGAATATATTTTTCATTTCTTTAGGAAAGTGCAATCACAAATCAAAAATATTTATAAAGTTTTCTGGTAAAACCTTTTTTAAGAACTAAAATTACAGGCAACCGTGGGTAGTAAACAACGATTTTATATTGCTGCCCAGTGTCCTACAAAACTTACCATACCACATTTCTGGCAATGTGTTTGGGAAGCAGAAGTTTATCTTATGGTGCAACTAACAGATCCCACAGAAGATATAAATTATTTACCAAATAGCAATGAGAGATGTATTAATGCAAGTTCGGTAAGGTTTAATTTGATTGATAAAATACAGAGAGGTTTTATTTTCGGAAAATCGTTGCTATTCATTATCTTAGGGTCAAACTTCAAATTTCGAAAATTTACATTGAAATTAGAATAATGTATCTGACTTTTTAAATGTTGAAAATAAGTGATTTCTTTTATAAAACTTATGTCACCTTTTTAGTTGTTATAAGAATGTTTTTTTTTATGTAGGATTATCAGATTTGGTGGGAATTTTCGCAAAAAACGGGGCACTGTATTACAAGCAAGGTTCGTCTTTGTCAAGTAACTTCTCGAAGGTACAGAACTTTGTGGCACCTGCATTATACTGATTGGGGAGAGCATGGTTGTCCTCATAGTGTGGCTCACTTTCTTGGTTTTCTTGAAGAGTTGCAATCCGTCCAGCAACATTCTTTAGATGAAATACCTCTTGGGCATAATAAGAATCCACCAGTTTTCGTTCACTGTACAGCTGGTGTAGGCAGGACTGGTCTTACTATCCTCGCAGATTTACTGTTATACACCTTAGATCATAATCAGGTAAGAATTTATTTTTATTTTGTTTACTGGTTATATGTAATAAAGAGCGCGCATTGATGTCAATTTTGGTATCTGAAAGCACTAAAAATAGGTTTTGCTTCTCCACGCTATTAATTTCATACTATGGAATTTTTGTTAGTTGTGCACCCCAAAAGAAGTACTTATCACTTCAAAACATAATAATAACAATAATGCATTTTTAGTTGTGTCTCTGACGATTTATTTTCTACAGAAATTATAACTATCATCAGCACGCGCAACATTAGATTCGTTGTTTACCAATTGAAACATGTCATTCACATACAATATAAAGAGCAATGGTCCTAAAATGGTGCCTTGCGGTACATCCATGATTACATTTTTATATACGCTATCACTTTCATTTATTTTTTAATCTTTGTTTCCTATTACCAATCGTAAGGTAACTTTTCAATAGATCGTACGCTTTACCTCTTATGCCTACATAGTATAATTGAGTCGACTATGTCAAAAGCTTTAATGATGTGATATTATAAATATTTCTTGCTGATCTGTAAATTGATATATCTCTACTATTTTTAGTGTAAATTGACTTTCCAATGCATAAATTAAAAATGTTACTCGCCGGTTTTGCAATGTGATTAGATATTTTATATTAATTCTTTCTGTACCTTCTTTATTAAATAGTTGCTTCAATTTGTAGAACTTCAGTTGGTTTAAGAAATATTGATTTAGGGCTATTGGATTTGTTATTTATTTATTGGAGAAAATCAACGGGCATAGGCCCAATACAGAAAATAAATAGAATGTTAAATAATTTTTCACGAACATTAGAAAACTAATTATTTATGTGATTCTGTCTCTAGTTTTGGAGTTTACTCCTTAAGAATCGGTTTAATTTAAAGTCCCCGGTACGAAAATTTGATAGGTAGTAAAATCGAGCGTTAACTAAAAACCTTATGATTTTATAAATGAATTAATATTAGTGCCATTTAACCAGAATATTTCAAGATTAAGTAACTTTTTTAATATAGTGATATACATACCTGACAATAGATGGCAACACATGTAATATTCTTCAAAAACAATGTTATAATATAATATGATAATAATATAAATTATGTGATACGTATAAATAATATCAGTATTCAGTCTGCTATACAAATATCAACAATCCGTTTGTGGAGCTTTTAAATCAAAGTTACATTTTTATGTAACACGATTTATGTATAATAAAGTAAATATGAATAAAAGTATATAAATGAATTTAGTATTATAGGAGATACCTATTTTATAATCAAAAATTGTTTTTATGCTCATTACCTACTTATCTGTTATTATTATTTTAATTATTTTGTAGGAAGTGGACGTGCCTCGAGTCGTTGGTTTATTGCGTCATCAACGACCATATATGGTGCAAACCATAGCTCAGTATCGATTTGTATATTCACTTTTAATTCA
>NW_020439320.1:364066-385076 GCF_000699045.2 Agrilus planipennis | reverse complement strand
TGTCAGAAACGAAAGTCACTGAAGAAAAACCAAGCGACATTTGGATCTTCGACCAGAAACTCGACTCGAGTCCGGATGGCATTATGACAGAAATCATGTGGAAGTATGATGGCGAAGGTTGCGCTCGATGCAACAAGAACCAATGGGATAACGGTGACTGGGTCTTACCCGAGCCGGACAAGTCAATTTGGCAAGTAGACAAAGACTCTCTACGCAATATATGGAATGGGGGCGAAATTTGCACCGACTGTTGCTCCTCCAATGGCCGGGGCAAATTTCCATTACAAAGCCAACTGCGAGAGGATATCAGCCAGGATGGTGAGCAGCTTCTGTCTGATCTGAGCACTTTACAGAAAACTTATATGGAACACCTGCCGGTAGCCGAGGTAAGCTATGACATAAACGAGTTATTAACCGCGGTTAATGATCGGAAACGCCGTCATTCATACATTCAAGGAAAGTGCGATGTATCAAGATACCAGTGTGCAGATCTGACGATAAAAAATAACTCACCTGATGGCATATGTCTTCTAATAAATCCATAGTTACATCTTCGACAAACATATCCCACCACCTTAGATGTTTTGAGGTTCTGCCAACCCAGTCGATAACTTCAAATTGACTTAATTTTCCAGCTAAATACATTAATGCTACTGCTATAATTTCAGGTTCCCATTGCAGTGCAAGAGTTGTGCAGAGACTATCATTGACAAAGGTCCATGCCATCTGCACCATTTTTTGTAATTTAACTTTATCTCCTTTCAAACATTTTGCATAACGAAGCAAATAACTGTAAGGATGCTCAACTTGCAAATCAAATTTGATTGTTTGTAATAATATTCGCTCTAAAGTCATTACCTGAAATATGGCTTACATGCCTTAATCTAATAGTTTGATGCAATATAAACTTACTTCTTCTTTTGGATCATCCCCAAATGTAGCAAATTTAGTATCACTTAATAAACTCCTTGCTGTCTTAATAATATCTTTACATTTTTTAGGAGTTTCCTCTACTTTTCCAGCGAGAAATAAACAACAGCATGCTGTTACATAGCGTGGAAACTGTCTAAAAGAATGAAACATGTAAAATCTGTGAAAGTAGACTACTCCCGTTGCTGTTGTATTGTATCCCAAGTCCATTTTTGATCCAGTATCAATTATAAATCTTGCACCTTAAAAATAACACATACGTAGTTTATTTGATTCAAAATGAATTTACATTTGCCACCTTCTTTCCTATATCTCATTTCGGTCTCGTAATCGATTCCATCCAATGCTGAAGGTGTATTCTTTAACTCCTTTTTATCATAATACCAACAAGGCATTTTTATTAAATTATTAAATATTTGTAAGTAAATTAATTATTTTTTAGCGATTTTGTGATAATTTAAAATTCGTTCCGTTTCATAAAAGCAATAATCACAAACCATAAAATGTAGAATTCAATCTAACCTACAATCATCCCATAATCCCAATCCATAGACAAGAATCAAAGACTCGTGACAAGAATGCCAATAATAGGTCATAGTTAAGTAATAGTTCCTTATGCATTGGCATATTGGATCAGTTCTATGATTTAGAACAGTCTAAGATTGTGTACCTCTTATCTGTGTCTGGAATAACTAATCTATTTACAATCATCTAAATATATCTTTTAAAATATAGTAATGCTTTAATTAAAACGTATTTTGAAATGTAAATAAATGTATAATCGTGTATACTGTATAACTTATTTGTTAATAATGCATTATTATTTGGGCATGTTCCTGTTAACTAATACGAAAACGAACAAGAAATTTTAAATCATAAAAAGCTTTCTTTTCACTGTAATTTTTCTTTAAATAAAGAAAAGTTACGTACTATACCTTAAAATAATAGAACTAATTTTTAAATAGCCAAAGATACTTTTTTTTTACTAAATATGTAAATATTTTATAAACGATTCTAAATGAGATTCTAAAATCGCTAGTTTGTTAAAAATACTGAGATCTAAACGATCTTAATATTAAACTTAATTTTTTTAAAGTGAACGAGATAAACCATAGATGAATGAAGTAAGCATCTTTGGTTTTTAGCGGGATTGCTTCTGATTGGTAGTGGCCTTTGTGCCTAACCGCCATGTTTTATTAATTGTAGGGTGTGTTGACGAAATTTAAGGGTAAAAATTGTAAACCCCGCATAAATAGGTATGTAATTTACTACGTAAGTTATTAAGTTTCTTAGTATATAAATAAATATAAAATTTTCTGCATGTAAGGCTTTATTTATTGTTCAATGTTAGTTGCTGAAACGCATTGATTTTTGTGGTGTTTGTATCAAATAAAGGGGGTATGTGGGATTTATCTTTTATGTTCTGCAATCATATCAGCAGTTCTTATATAATTTTAGTGATTTGTTTCTCATTATATAAAAATGCCTTTGTTTTATGTTGATAATAATAGATTTGATGTCATGTATTTTGCATACTTGTATAGATATATTACTTTACATATATGCACTACTTATGTACGTACGTCATGCAAAGTATGTTCTAAAAAGCCCTTCTGGTACATGTTATGAAATCATGGATAAATAGTAAGCAGAGAAATGTTTAACTGTTTAATAACTTAGTGTAGAACTTATATCAGTTTTGATATGATTGTCTCTTAGTTTGCGAATATTGATTTTTATTAAAAGGTGTTTTTTTGTAAATGATGCTAACCTTCATTAAGTGTCTTCTTGTTGATAGGAAAAGTCTTTTCTAATTTAGTACATTTTTGTTAAGTTGTTAACCAAGTGGTCTATTTTTTAATGATTTTAAATGTCCTCATTGTATTTTAATCATGGCACCTTGTAATGTACATGATATAAACATTGCTTATGTAACCTGTAATTTATTTGNGAATTCCTAATAAGTTCCACACAAAATTTTTTAGAAATCTAAAACGCTTTTCGATACCCAATGCAAAGAATACAAACTCACGAAGCGTACTAAGTTTCTAAAGATTTTCTTTTGTAAAATTTATGATTTTAGTGCTTTATTTAGTTCAATTTCAGAAAATTACCTTTGATTTTCTTGTAAAAAGGTGCTGATTAAAATATTGATCTACATTAAACTATAAAAGTAATGAATCCTAGCAATTGAAAGTAAAAAGTGGCAACCATATTAGTCGTATTATTTTTTTGCCATTAAAATATTTTATTTATTATTTACTATTTCATTAGGTAGTTATTATTTTTTAATTTTATCTATAGCTTAATAGACACCATTCAGTATAATTTAAGTCTTTTTCATTTTTTAAGCCCTACTTATTGAATATTTTGTAAAGCATTGACTTCAAAGGCTGTGTATTATTCAATTAAAACTATGTAGTTTCAAAAGAAATTTTGATGTGATTGTAACAGTGCCTTGTGTAACTTATGTAAGAATGTGGGTAACATAAAATATACAGGAAATTGTCTGCTCTAGAAACAGGCACTGTCCTTTTAAACGTAATACTACAGTATACAATCTTTCAACGACGCAAATGTGATTGATTTTTTGCTTGTTGCTAAATATTCAGTATTTAGTTTTACATTACTTTGAGAAACTACTGTTTGTATCCTCCACTTGTAAAATAAAAGAATGTTTTTAATTATTAAGAACAATTCACATTTTAAATTACTACAAACAGCGTAGTGGACGCCATCTATAGAATAATGTTACACTTTGTACGATTGAAAAATGTTCGTTTTATAAGGATATCCACTTATCAAAGAAAATAGACTGAGGATGAAGATCATTTTTAACCTGTTTGAAGCTCGAAAAAGAAAATATTATTCTGACTGATTACTGAAGTGTCACGAATCTCGAATAAGATACTACATATCTTCACTTACCATAAAAAGTAGTTTTGCTTTAAATTTTTTTTTTTAGGCTCAGAATAAGTCGAAAATGATCCTTATTGACCTAGCTTTTCTTTCAATAATATAAAAGATTTTTTTTATGTGGAAGGCAAAAATTAAATTTATGGGTAAAAAAATCTGCTGAATGTTTATTAAAGTATTTGTAACAATTCGATTTTTTTTTCAATTATACATCAATGATTATAGCTTGAAATAAAAATATTATACAGCAATTTTTGGACAAAAGGAAAATATCAAACATCTTGTGCAAAATCTGTTGGAAAGCCTCTCACAGTATCAAGCTCTTACATATGTATTTTATAGTCTTCTTTTATAAAATTATTAAAATTATTTACCTTAAAACTAATATAATCACAAATTTAAATAATCCATTTTGTTACCAGCCTAATTCCGCACTGAAAATTGTGCTTCTTATTATTGATCATGACATTAATTTTAGTTGTTTTTATTATGGTCTAAATAAAACAACTTCGTAAATCGTCAGCTAGGGAGGCGGTGGATAGTATGGACGATGGGGTTGGGAAGGCAAAGGAGCAGGTGTTGATTGATAAAATGGAGGAGCAGTTGCAACAGGTGTATAATGAGGGGGAGGAGCAATATAAGAGGCAAAAGGCACACCGGGTGGAGCAGTTATATGAGACGGCGGTGGACCTGGAGGGGGACCTGCTAAATGAGGTGGTCCTGGTACTGTTACAGGAACATGATTTGCAAAAGCAGGTGGAAATGAGGCAGCATGGGTAGGAGCACCTGAATATGTAGGAGGGTAAACATAAGAAGGAATTTCAGTTACAGCAGTTGCTTTAGTATTTGTAATAATGGGTTCTGGGGGTGTAACAATTTTATCTTTTTCTTGACCATTGGCTGATTTGCCCGATACAGGAACCAAACTCGCTGACTTCGACATTAGAGGAGGGCTATCTGGAGGTGGATCTGGAGTTGGCTGTGAGTACAAATCTAAAACCTGCATTAAAAAAATACTTTTTCAATTTTTTTCCACTTTAAAAATTTAGTTATAATTTTAATTTAATAGATTAGATACATAGTATTACAGCCTAAGTACACACTGTACTCTGCTATACATTCAAGGAAAGTGCGATGTATCAAGATACCAGTGTGCAGATCTGACGATAAAAAATAACTCACCTGATGGCATATGTCTTCTAATAAATCCATAGTTACATCTTCGACAAACATATCCCACCACCTTAGATGTTTTGAGGTTCTGCCAACCCAGTCGATAACTTCAAATTGACTTAATTTTCCAGCTAAATACATTAATGCTACTGCTATAATTTCAGGTTCCCATTGCAGTGCAAGAGTTGTGCAGAGACTATCATTGACAAAGGTCCATGCCATCTGCACCATTTTTTGTAATTTAACTTTATCTCCTTTCAAACATTTTGCATAACGAAGCAAATAACTGTAAGGATGCTCAACTTGCAAATCAAATTTGATTGTTTGTAATAATATTCGCTCTAAAGTCATTACCTGAAATATGGCTTACATGCCTTAATCTAATAGTTTGATGCAATATAAACTTACTTCTTCTTTTGGATCATCCCCAAATGTAGCAAATTTAGTATCACTTAATAAACTCCTTGCTGTCTTAATAATATCTTTACATTTTTTAGGAGTTTCCTCTACTTTTCCAGCGAGAAATAAACAACAGCATGCTGTTACATAGCGTGGAAACTGTCTAAAAGAATGAAACATGTAAAATCTGTGAAAGTAGACTACTCCCGTTGCTGTTGTATTGTATCCCAAGTCCATTTTTGATCCAGTATCAATTATAAATCTTGCACCTTAAAAATAACACATACGTAGTTTATTTGATTCAAAATGAATTTACATTTGCCACCTTCTTTCCTATATCTCATTTCGGTCTCGTAATCGATTCCATCCAATGCTGAAGGTGTATTCTTTAACTCCTTTTTATCATAATACCAACAAGGCATTTTTATTAAATTATTAAATATTTGTAAGTAAATTAATTATTTTTTAGCGATTTTGTGATAATTTAAAATTCGTTCCGTTTCATAAAAGCAATAATCACAAACCATAAAATGTAGAATTCAATCTAACCTACAATCATCCCATAATCCCAATCCATAGACAAGAATCAAAGACTCGTGACAAGAATGCCAATAATAGGTCATAGTTAAGTAATAGTTCCTTATGCATTGGCATATTGGATCAGTTCTATGATTTAGAACAGTCTAAGATTGTGTACCTCTTATCTGTGTCTGGAATAACTAATCTATTTACAATCATCTAAATNTCTTAAAGCACAGTGGATAGCTGTAAGCATTTTTGGAAGACAAACCAAATGTCATTCTTCTCCCTTATGTTTATATTTATTTTATTTTAATTCCTAATGCCATTGTAACTGGCAAACGGTGTTACAATGCATTGGTATCAACCTGATACTTTTTGCATCCTCACTGTGCTTACTGAAGGATCAAAAACGAACCCAAAAAAATCATCACGCCCTTACCAATTACGGCACGTTCGTCTGCAATTTTAAGGTAACAATGAAATTTCTATTATATAATTTATAAAAATAATATAATTTAAGGCTTTTTTCAAAATCCCACTGCATATTGTGCTACTGTAAATTGAGTAGTTGGTCGATATAGGTATTTTAGGGATTCTATGTGTAGATGTATTTCGCAAACTTTTTACGCAAATTGATTCAGGGATGCAGTTACCCACATGCAATAGATGTGCTCAGCACAAAAGTAAATGTAAAAATTTAAAATTTGTTTTTGAAGGTTTTTTTCTATTTTTGATTTACCTATTTAAAATCGAACTATAAAGAATGGCAAATAGCATTAATAAAAATTAATCGTAAATGTAACTTTCATTAAGAGACTAACTAATTGAGGATGACACCTTAAGTGTCAAAACATATTTTAGGTTTCTAAACATTTTTAAGTGAGGTTTCAGCTTTTTAGTGTTTTATTTATGCCGAATATATTCATTAATTTGTTTTTATTTTTTCAGTTAGATAATATGAAGTACCCACAGTTAATTTCCCTGCCCTCAGAGATTTCTGATTGGCTTGAAGAACAACTCGAAGCACGTGGCATTGATGCTGTGGTCTACACCCGCTACATATTGAGCTTACTTCATCGTGACACGGCAGACATAATTTGTTCTTATCAAGATAACCAATTTAAAGCATATGATAAGGTAAAATTTTTCGTGTTTAACGACTGCTGATAATATTCAATTATTTTGTACTTTTTGCGTGGATTTATAAAAAAATTAAAGATACTTATTATATTATATCGACTTCTCAGAATTCTTAATTGTTATCGTAAAATCTTATCATCCTAAAGATGTAAAGAAAACTACTTCACAAACTTGTTAGAGTAGTAAGTATATCAGTGCGAACTTTTGAATATTTGTTTATTTTTTTTTTAATTTCCAAAAAACCGCTACAATTTGTGGAATTCTAAAATTCCTTGATAGTTTAAATCAGCAGTGTGTATCCTTATTAGTGTCAAAGGACCATACATTTATTATCGCTTAAAAGAACAAACTTCTTTTCATATTTTTAAAAATTTTGTTTTATATTCCAGTTAAATTTTATATTATGGAACTTAGCTTTACTTCTAATACAGGCCGTTTATAAATAGAAAAACACTTTTTGGGTTATCATTGAAATTTATTTATTCTACTTTTTGGTTAATCTTTACATTAAAGAAGAGGTAACAATGTATTAATTTGTTTATGAAAAATTAATCTAATAGTGACTGAAAGATATTTAGGTATTTTAAGAAAAAATTGCATATAATCTGTCTAGGTTCACTTTTCTTAATATTTATCACTTTTATTATTGTTTAGTAAATTGCTTAATAACACTGAGTTATTATAGTGTACTGCTTAAATAAGTTATGAAAATAAATCGCGTTAATACCGAAATTTCCTGCTTTTGCAGTGAAAACTGTACGCAAGTGAAATAATTCAGTCATCTTTTGATTATATTCAGGATTTGAAGCGTTCCCGTGGAGGTCGCAAACGTTTTCGTCGCTCTTCTGAGTGGTTAGGGCATTCACAGGCCGATGCGGACGAACTGAAACGTTCGGCTGCTGTTGAGTGCCTACTGTCTGCCTCTGACCAGGTATTGTAATAAACGCATTTGCAATATCCTTCATTTTATGAATACAAGCACTTACTTTCTCTTCGCATATTTATTTGCCAACCTATTCATTTTTAAATTGTTTAAGTAAATCAGTAACATAACATAAATAGTTAATCATTTACCAATTCCAAATATGACCGAACAGTAGTTTGTTGCTATTTAATGCAAATCTGTTAATTATTTGTGGAACACTAATATATATATATTTTCGATACTTTTTGTAACATTTAAGTAACCATTAAAACATTAAATAAAAAAGAAATTATTGCTTCAACAACATATTACTGATATTCAAATGAAATCAAACTATTGGTATTTGTGTGCTAACAGCACTTAACGCAAGTCAAATAAACCAACTGACAATCCAAAATCCACAAGTGCATGTTCATAATTACTTTATATTATTTTGTATTGTACATATTTTAAGTTTTATTCTTGGTAGTTATTAGGTAACTATAACTTCCCCTAAATACAGGTAACTTCGTATACCTGTGTAAGGGTTTACCAATTGTGATTACGTTTGTGACTAATTATGTAAATTTGGTAATACTAAAATTAAAAAAGGAAATAGAATAGCGAACAATAAACGTTAAACTGCCTGTAAAGTTATAATTTGTCATTTTGAGTTGTAAGCGAAGGGTAACTTAATTTACTGAATGCATGCTTCGACTTCATTGTCTTCTGAATGTTTTATTTGGACTTTTTTTTGGGTTTTTAGTGATTTATTTAGTTTATTTTCACAGAACTCCTTTTAATTTTCTTGTATGGTGTCGTTAAGTATTAACAATTTGCCTTGCTTTTTTTATAATAAAAAAAATAATAATTAAACTTATTTATGCAGTACCAATGTATATTTTATTACAGGATTGTGGAATTGAGTCTTTGGTGGATGAATTGTGTGAAAAATTGAAACAATACAAAAATGGGTCCACTAATGTGGTTGAACCACCATCAACGAACGTCATTTCAAATAAGGCCGTTCACGATGTATCACCACTTGATTTAGCACGTCAGTATTATGCCGCTTTTCCTCCTTTATCTCATACGTCGCTTAGGTCGCCTGGCACGGTCTTGACTTTCATGCCGCAATGTTATACTTCTCCAAAAAAGAAGGGAACGCGTCGGCGCAATCGTTCTTCAAGTTGCGGTGAAAAATTGCTATACAAGAAAGAGTGCGAAAATATTAAGACCCGTACAAGTAGCAAACATAAATACGGAAACCGTAGCAAGAATACGGATTTTTGTTCTGATACTTGGAACGTCTTATTTACTAAAAAATTCCTGAAAAGCGACTCAGATAAAGGGGATAACGTGAAAAAGGAAAAGTCGAATCTATCTAGCAAAAATTTTAATAATCAAAACGACTACGGCTCCCTTGGAATCTGGGATAACTGTAGAGAAAACGAAATGTACGAAGACCTACCTGTAGATATTATAGAATTACTTGATTCCCCAAGTCCTCACGACTACACCGTCGAAATGATGAATTTAGCTAATATAAAGGAAGTCGGAAATAAGTCTTTCATACACAGCGGTACAAACATAACAAGCTCTATTTGGTCGGTAGATGCCGGTGAAGATAAGCTGCGAGACGATTTTAGAGAAAACAATTCAGAAACAGTCTTAGGGTTCAAATTCAGTTCATTAACTATGGACTGCAACGCTTCGAGAAATATATGGTCAAACGTGTCTGAAGAAAACAAAATGTTGGACACTGACAGAAATAACACGTATTCGGAACTGTTCTTCGGTAATAATCGGGAATCTTCAGAAGTCAAAAATCATCCGTGGCACATATCAACTACTGCAATGAAGAAATGGTCCGAGGGGGAGTACAACACTGATCGTCACACGAACATCCTAATCAAGAGTTTAATTAAGATAAATCATAACCGCGAGTGTAGTTCATTTATAGAGGTCTGTCCTAAAGGCCCTATAAATCGCATAATGCCATCGGATACTTCTGCTGTGAATTTATTTTCTTCCACAAAATATGCAAGTCATTTTCGGAAATTTTATGACGATAAGCGCGATGACGAGAATCTCCTAACTTCCGATAATAGTCATTTCAAACCTATTAATTTCAAAAAGGAAATGACAGAAGCTCATGTTAATCGTCAATATGCTGATGGGACAAGTTTTATTATTTCGAGTAACTTAGACAAGCCAAATTACAAGCGCAGCAACAGTGGTTATTTGTATTTAGAGTCGGAAGGAGGAAGCCACCAAAAGGTAAAAGAATTGGGCAACGATAACGATACCGAGGGCAAGATGAAGCAAGAATTTGTGTTGAAGTTTTTCATCAAGCAAAACGACAAGGCTTGTCAAACGGATACGATTGAGCTTGAAAGTATGTCCACAATGGACGTCGAAATGGATAACTCTCAAGTAGTTCCGTGTAAAAAAAGGAATATTAGTGAATCTGACTTTTATTTCCCAGGTAATAAAAATATGATTTGTGTTATTTTCCTAATATCTGTATTTATATAGAAATAGAAATGATGGTAGGGTCCTTATTTTGGACATTTTTAAACTAAATATCTCACGGGCTCTAATAAAACTGTTTTGGAATTGCTGCGATAAAAAATTTCCTAATTTTAAGCATTTGATTTTACTAAAGTGCTCACAATTTTGAAGATTTAAATTGTAAAATACATATATTTTTTCTATTGGAAGTTAACTTATTTGCAACCTATATTTCATGTTTTTTTAATTTGTCAGAATTAGAATTGAGGACTTAAAATTTCAGAAACTTGTTTACTAGCGCATATTTATAAACTGATTGTTGCTTTTTGAATTTTTTAGGTGATCAAGATTTACTGTCAGAAACGAAAGTCACTGAAGAAAAACCAAGCGACATTTGGATCTTCGACCAGAAACTCGACTCGAGTCCGGATGGCATTATGACAGAAATCATGTGGAAGTATGATGGCGAAGGTTGCGCTCGATGCAACAAGAACCAATGGGATAACGGTGACTGGGTCTTACCCGAGCCGGACAAGTCAATTTGGCAAGTAGACAAAGACTCTCTACGCAATATATGGAATGGGGGCGAAATTTGCACCGACTGTTGCTCCTCCAATGGCCGGGGCAAATTTCCATTACAAAGCCAACTGCGAGAGGATATCAGCCAGGATGGTGAGCAGCTTCTGTCTGATCTGAGCACTTTACAGAAAACTTATATGGAACACCTGCCGGTAGCCGAGGTAAGCTATGACATAAACGAGTTATTAACCGCGGTTAATGATCGGAAACGCCGTCATTCGCCCGTCCCGGCACAAACGTCTCATCACCGTGGCTCCTGGAGTTTAGCGTCCAGCGTTAAACAGGACCACCTGATGCACATGAACTCGGTGCCCGTCTTGCACTCGGTTACACTTTAAATGTTTTGTGCACACACGCCTACACATGTACGTAATCGCTTCTGTTTTTTCGGTTATTTTCCTTCTGAACCGAGCAAACGATAAGCGTCTGCCATATTTGTTTCAGCGCAGGCGCAATGCGACACGTTGCTTATTTGACTGCGTGCGAAAGGATTGTTTGATTTGTTAATCCTAACTCAAAGTAAATGTAAAGGTGAAATGTAAATACGTAAAGGTTTAAACAAAGTATTCATTCTTAACAAACAGTGGAATATGCGGATAATTTGACCATCTGTGAATAACACTCTCGTTTAGGTAGCAGTACATAATTCATTTAGTATCATATACAACATGAATATTTTCTTCGTAGGTCAAGTCAAATTTGTAGCGTTCGCTTTCTACGAATTTTAAATTTTTCTAAAAAATGTGTGTGCACTTTCAAATGTGTTATTTGTTAGGCGGATGTTTTATTATTATTATGTTGAAAAGTAGGCAAATAGCAAATTAATTTTTTTTTTGACGGAAAAACGTTGTTCGAAGGGGAAGCAATTTTTTCTGACCTAGCCTTTCCCTTTACTTGCCGTTCTTTTTTTTTTTTCGTCTCATTGTTGATCAGTTTGTTTTTTTTTATACACTTCAGTTATTAGAGAAAATATAATAAATGCGAATCGGTTGCTTAAAAAAAAAGTAGCGACGTGAATAGCTTATATATCGTGAATACAATATTTATTCATTCGTGTTTAAAACATGGAGAAAAAAAAAACAAAAAAAGCAATATTCGTGAATACTATACATAGTAAGTTGTTTCATTCTGTTGAGAAAAAATGGATCTTTATAGTTAACATATTTCCATTGAAAATTGTTGTTTTTTATTTATTCTATAGAACCTTTAAATGAAAAGAATCGGCGTCCCTAATGCGTTAAGTTAGACGCCTTATGTAGTACATTTTTAAAATTAACGTGTTATTTTCACTTTCAAATACATTAAATGTAATATTTTAAAACGTTTTTGAATTGTGAAATTTGCGAATTATAATACGCACACTATTCGTATTAATTACTTTATTAAATTGTCGTTTTCGTTTTGATTACAATAATGTTATATATGGGTGAGAATAAAAAAACTTCATCATCTTAAATTAAATTATCTAATCATCATCTAATCATAATGATTAAAATGAAATTAATTGATTAATATTAATATAACGGCTGTAAGGATTCATTTTAGTACGGTTCGAAATATGCACGTGTATTCCAGTTACAACGTTTTGCTTCTACATGCAGTGTATGTTTATATCCATTAATATTCGTCATTAACGCAATTCATCTTTGCTTTGTTTGTGAGTGTTATCATGATCATTTAAAGAAGGAAAATAAAAAAAAATATAAAACACTAGTAAAAATTTCTTAAATATGCTTCATATTTGCCTAAAACTATTGTTATTGTAAACATATATTGTAAGTAAGGAATTCGTAAATTCGTAATAACTAGAATACACTATATTTTTTTCGTGGCAGATATTGTCAGAAAACTGTAGTTTGATAAAATTAAAATCTGTCATGGAAATCAAAACATTATGCAGTCCAATTGAAATCGTTATCGATATTTAGTTCTATATTATGTAATTTCCAATTATTATAGAATGGTTGTTGAATTTTTTATCGTTAATTGTTTCGTATAATTTTTTTTAAAGATATTTACTTATAAAAATCAACAATTATTAAAATTAATGTAATTTAAAATCCGTTATTTTGTTATATGTACTAAGTAAATTGAATTGTAAATAATTCTATCAGGCCCATTACGTTTATATGTTGCTATAATGCAGTAATTTTTTTATCAAAATTTTGAAGTTGCACGTTAAAATATACATATTTTAAGTTTGTAGGAACATGTAATCCTGTTTATTATACGTGTAATGTGTAATAACACATATTCGTTCTTATATTCCGTTAATTAAAGTGTGGAATTATTAACTCTGTAGGTAATCTCTCTAAAAATTGTATTAAATTTTTGTTAGCCTTTTCGGGGCTACAAACAGTCGGTTTTCACTATTTNGTAATTCATATTTTACGAAGTGCTCTGCAAACTACAAGAGTAATTATTGGTTTTTTTTTTTTTTTTGAAAAAATGTAAAGTGTACGCGTGCTAGTTTAAAATTGTAATGTGCGAGTGTAGTGATTTTAAATGAATGTATACAGTGCGGCTGTTGATGGGCGGATGTCTTTCAGGTGCGAATGATAATAGATGCGTGAAAATAGTGGAATTACTAAATTAAAACAAAAAAAAAAACAAAAAACTTTTATGGTAAATTCTACCAGAAAAATTTAACTAACTGACTATGCCTGAGTGAATGTAGGTGAAATTAAAATTTGTAGCATTACAAACAAGTGGTGCTTCACGATAACTATTTTAGGAATATCTAAGGTTCACAAAGTCTTTGAAACTAACAGAATATCATTGTAAAAGGTCATGAATAAACTCCTTACATTCTTGTCGCGTTTCTAATATCTGTTACGGTGTTTCATATAGATGCAGAATTTTTTTCTAATTCGACATTATACAAATTATTTTCAAGAGTTTGTTCTTGACACTGAAATGCTTGTCAACTTGGTAGACCCGTTTTGTTTACAACCCACGTAACATAAATGTAATTAAAAAATTATTGTTTCGCAATGTTCATTTAGTGTGTTCATACAAAAATGTGCTATAAATATTAATTAGGAAGAAAGAGTTTTTATCGAAATTATTTCAATATCTCTAGAACCGAGGCTCTTGTAGCTCAGGTTATATAAATTGTGTTCGAATGTGAAAAAAACTTAAGGTCCTTTATATGCTAAAATATTCATCTCTCTCTTCCTAATTATCCGTAAATGAATAGTAAATGTGCTGATCTATCTTTGTAATAAGTTACATCGTACTTGAAAAAGAATTAAACAATTTATTTCAGTGCCTAGCGCATCTTATACTTGTTGAACTTTTCGCCTTAAAACATATATACTTTTATATTATCACCCGTAGCCTTTATCTTCATCTAGATTATTTTTTAAGGCACAAACGTATGTAGCGACTGTTAATTGTTCCAATCATAAAAACATTTTTTTGATTTATAACATACACAAATGTACACCTTGATGACCGACGAGTAGAAATTCATTGCAGTTTTTTAATGTACTTTCACGTATTAATGTTTGTACGCAGGATTTTTGGAACAATTTAAGCACTTCATGGAAATATAACAGATTTGTTTAAATGGAACTTGTGTCAATACCGATCAATAATAAACAGTACATTCACAGCAGCTTTTTCTTAATGTGGTTGATTGTTGTGTTTTATTGTGAGAGATAATAATTTAAAACTGAAATGAAAACGGTATGTGCTGTTCATGCCGGCAAAAAGTATGATCGGAGGGAGAGCAGTGAGCTCTAATAATATTACAGCTGTTTCACTCGTTTTCCGCATAGGTCATGCTCATTACGGTAAACAGTTCTATATTTTTGTAACACAGTCGATTATTTTTAAATTGTTAGTATTTTAATCATTTATATCCGATTATTCATGAATTTGACTAGAAATAACTGGCTAAATATGTATTGCTCTTGAATGGTGTGTTCAATGCATGTGAAATTCGGTCAGTATCGAATATCTATGATTAACGTATGACAGTGCAATCGCGTATTATTGGAATTAGAGGGAGTAAGGTGAGTTGTGCTGAACTATAATTAGTACATTAAAATAGTGTTCCGAAAGGAAAATGAATAGTGTCGATCACTGGAACACGTATTAATGAAACGGTAAGTAAGCAGCTCCAATTTAAAGATTTATAGTAGTATTGTAATGGCTGTTTAAAAATGTCCCGGAAATTACTAATGATAAAACAGAAACGTTACGATCATCGTATTGCTTCGATATCATGGCGGACTATTGCTATTGGCTACTACATGGAAACAACAAGACGTCAGCGCTTCTTTAAATTTTACCTTAATTTTACAAAACTGGACATAGGAATACGGTTATAATCCATTTCAATGTACTAGCAGCGTCCCTTTGACACTATTTCTTAAACGCTTTCGGTTCACGATCAGTTGAAAGAGATAATACAGTTGTAGTAGGAAAGTCCTATGACGTCCCGTCGGTTATGAGCCGTGAGACAAAAAAGAGGGACACTTCTTTGTCCGTGCTTTCCCTTTTTGAAAATAAGCTTAGATTTTATTGAGTATTTTTACTTTTTCCTTTGAAACACAAACTAGCTTGTGCTTGTACTTATGCAAGAGTATTAGGTCAGTTGATGGTTTAGGTTTATGTTATACTTTTTAATAACTAAAGTTTCAATACAAATGGGATCTTCGTTCAAAGTTTTTTTAATAAGATTTAATAATGAAGGATGATTTGGCTCGTCAAAACATATTAGGTTTTATTTTCTGTTAGAGAAATTGATATCACAGGAAACATTTTATAAATTAAATATTCACATCCTTCAACATAAAAGGCCATTATTATTCATTATCCATCCTTTAACTCGTTTAAAGTATAATACCTCACTTATAAAAGGAACGCAGCTATTATATACGCTATATACTATCAAATGCATCGATGGTTTAAATGACAAGAAAGATAATTTGTCTATGGGTAATAATAATGGCGATTATGGCATAAAATGTAACCATACAACTGATCCATAAAACGTAAAACGCTACAAATTTTAAAATAATAATGGAATTAGAAAATAGTAATCCTAACATTTATAATAAGGTTTCCGAACGTAATATAACTGCGGATGAGGAAGATGATAGCGTTGTGGATGAAATAGATTCAAGGGAAATATTTGGTAACTGTAGCATTTTTCATACATAAAACTGAAATAAAACTGATGAAAATTCTAGATCTGATTCGGGGAATTAATGATCCTGAACACCCTCTGACATTAGAGGAACTTCATGTAGTAGAAGATAGTTTAATTTTCGTTGACAATAGAAACAACATTGTTAAAGTACTTTTTACACCAACTATACCTCATTGCAGTATGGCAACATTAATTGGTTTATCCATTAGAGTAAAACTTTTAAGGTCACTACCTCCACGATTTAAAGTTTCAGTTGAGATAAACCCTGGTACTCATGTTTCTGAAAACTCAGTAAACAAACAACTAGCTGACAAAGAGCGAGTTGCTGCTGCATTAGAAAATACACACTTGATAAAAGTAATAAATCAATGTATTACACCCCTTACAATGAATCGCAAGAGAGCTTAAATTTAATGTATTTGTTGTATTTTTTTAAATGGATTAAATCACTATTAGTAATAAAATAATTTCTGCTTAAATGTTTTGAAAATAGCACTTAGACATAAGGTAATCAAAATTAATTAAGTGATTTTTAACTTATTGCTAGTAGGTAATAAAGCAAGCCATGGCTAGATACACATGGGTGATCTACTCCCGTAGCTATCAATGTAGTGCTTTAGTGCAAGCAATATCTCAAGTTTTATCATTATGGACACATCTCCACTCCTACCTATCCTGAGTCAATCTTCATTTCCCACTAATCTAATTCTTCTGCCCCCGCAAAATACTCTGCATTTAATATGTCTCTAACTAGACCTTCATGTCTGATTGTGAGGTGTCCTACTTCTCTCCTTTTCTTTCCTGCCTACATTAGCGTCCTTGCCTCTCATACTGTTTTTAATACTTCTTCATTTTTAATCATTTCTATCTACTATACTTTCATCATCTTTCTGAACATACCACGTTTCAAACCTCCAACAGTTCCCACTTTTTCTTTTCTGCAGCTACCACCATCCGTGTTTCGTACTCTTACAGAGTTGTGCTCCAAACATACTCTTTTAACGTTATAATGTATAATGTACATGTAATTAGAATACATAAAATAAATAAGATTGTACCTGAATTCTTAGTTTGTGGGAAAAAATTAGTGTACTAAATCATGAATGTTAAAAATTAATTTATTCAAACAAAAAAGAAAACAAGAACTTAAAATAAAAAATTATATACTAAGTATAGTATACACACATATATATACACACAAGAAAAAACTATCGCTTTTTAGCATTAATAACCGGTTGTTGAACAGTTTGTTTTGTGGGATCATATTTGTATGTTTTCACTACTGGACCTCTTCCTGCCCTCCTAAATTGAACTTCATCAAATCGTTGTCTATCCTCAATCTCTTTACTTACTTTGAGATTCGTCCAAGCTAAAATTAAATTTAAAATGTGCAGATTCAAAAAGAAAGAAAAAATGTAAAAAGCTAGTAAGAAACAGATAAATGTTTATATTTAGATATGTTATGATAGAAAATCTTATAGCTACTTACTATCTTTTATTCCTCCCACAAATCCTTTGCTCTTGATCGGCAAATTTTCTGGCTTGTGATTTACTAAGGGCTCGATTTTGAAATAATCTCGAATGGTAGGTATTCGTAAAATACCGACTTGTATTAATGAAATAAAGTTACTTGATGCCCAATAGCATAGAATGGCAGCAGGAAAGTTAACAGTGAATGGTAAAATTAATACCGGTACAGCCCTCAAAATATACTTCATAGTTTGGAGGTTTTGTGAAGATAATTTTCCTGCATCTGTACCTACCTAAAACAAACAATTTAGTTTAAATTTTAAAATGGGGTTTCTCATTAAATTCCTGATATAAGTTCTTGTAAAATGCTGTAGTAGCTAATTAAAAAACTATAAAAATTAATAAACATATGCCGGGATAATGTACATTTTTATAATGGTACATAAATAAATTACTTCTATTGTAACCCATAAAGTGAAACTAGTTATAAGGGGTAAGCCGTAGTATTGATCAGGTAAAGTCAAATCGGTAAACCATAACAT
Source organism: Agrilus planipennis (assembly GCF_000699045.2). NCBI lineage: Eukaryota > Metazoa > Arthropoda > Insecta > Coleoptera > Buprestidae > Agrilus > Agrilus planipennis. The sequence continues at coordinate 366,826 of NW_020439320.1, read as the reverse complement.
TCCACCTTCTCTCAAACTATCCACAGGTACATTCGCCATTTGCCGTAGTCCCATAAAAAATGAAATGAAAAGTGGCATCTACAAAACAGAAACAAAACAGTTACCAATAGAATTAATAAATATAATCAAAATAGGTAGGTGCGCATATGATTGCTCTTTAGGTGTTTTGTTGAATCTAGTATACATATATGTTGTATTTCCTTGTGATATATTAAAAGATATCACAATTTCATTGAATGTGTTACATTCTTTTATGTAACTTATATAAGGTTTAAATCTTGATTTAGAAAATTCAGGCATACAATTCCACATACTTGGGCTAGAGGAACAAGCATATTTTTAAAAGGATTGAGTCCTTTTTCTTTCATAAATGCCATAAGTTCTTGAGAATATCGAGCAACATCTAAGTGATTTCCAATTTGTCGAGCCTCTGTCATCTTCAATTGAAGTATTTGCATTTGTGGCATGTAATTATTCATTTTGGCTGCATTTCTCTGTGAAATAATGACCAAAGGGAACATAAGCACACGTACAATGATGGTTCCTAAAATACAAGCACCTTTAAAATAAATAGATATAAAATTTTATGAAAAAAGAAAAGAAGTAATAATCAAAATAAAATACATAAAAAGTAAAACTATTAATAATTTTCAAAACAATGAAGTTTCATTTTATAACATTATATACAATATTAAATTATCAAACTAAAATCGTAATTTAACCGATTCAAATAGTTATTACAATTAATGTTTTAGAACTACTTGGAATCCTGTAGAATAATTATTGGGTTGTTTTTTAAGTACGATTTCCCTTCACTTGGAATAAAAAGCATACACCCATATTGGATAAGTCCAATGAATTAATATAAATTAACTAAACAAACCGCGTTTAGTAACTGTATAATATTTATGCAGTTTTAAAATAAAAATAAATCATTGAATTAGATTTTTATTTTATAATTATTACGTATACCACTACATATTAAAATCTTTTAAAATACTAAATCACATTTTTTTTTATATACTTGTAATGAAAAAATACACTACCGTCAAAAATGTCTTTTCATACCTACAGCAATTGTTCCCCACCAAGGTAATCCACATGTAACATGTATATATTCTAATGTAGACTGAACAATTCCAATAGGAGACCACCCTCCTAAGCCCAAAGATGCAAAAGTAGGTTCACCTAAAGCATTTATTTGATTTAATACTTCTACAGATGCATCAGGCACTGGTGGAGGTTCAGGAATTTTTTCGGAAATTTTTTCTACTATTGCTGCTTTATCAGATATTTCTGATGCTATTACAGGAACAGCACTATAACACCATATTGAATTTTTGTTTTTTTGAAGATACTGCTGACCCTAAAATATGATAATTTGCATTTTTGTAGATATGGAAAAATATTACATTTCACCTTTAAATTAATAAACCCTTTTATTCTTCTTCTGTCTTCTTCATTCTCATGTTTATGTGATACTTTTCCAACTAAAGGTCTAGCTAAAACCTTAGTTTTATCAACTATTATGTATATATCTATTAGAGAAGAAATACATTACACTTATGATTAATACTCTTACCCCTTTTTTAATCCACCATTCGTATTTATGTAAAAAATTGTTTTCGAAACTACTTAATTTTGCTGTTAATCTATCAGTGTATTTTTCATAATTTGATGGTTCTCTGAAGAAGTCTTGTGTTTGTTTAACTTTTGCCTAAAACATTACTGCCTTCGAACAAAATAAAATTTTAAGAATAATGTTTTACCTTCAGAACTTTACATTTCCTTGAAAAGTTTTGATAAATGGTAGCAATATTCCTCATACTTTAAAATTGTCTAGTAGTATAACAGTAGGTATAGACAGTTAAACTGGCGAGATCAAATGTACATGTGATTAATTTGACAGTAGTGCTTCAAATCCTTAATGAATAATAAATTGTTAAATCTTCATTAATAGCATTTTCATATTTTTCTTTAAGATCCTTAAAATTGCAAATTCAAAACTCATAAACAACGGTTACTAAATCAAAACACGAGAATCACTTACAGGTTATGTACGTTTATATGGTTATCATTTTATCTATGGTTATCATCTAGTTGTTTTCCCATTTTCCTTGGCAATTTCTGGTATAGCCAACCAAGGAAGAAGCTATGTATTGGGTGTAGTATAAGCTAATGCGCAATTTATCAAAATATTCAATGTATAAAAATGTAAAGTGTTTTAATTAAGTTTGCTCTAAAGCAGTGTTTCCCAATCTTTTTTTCCTCGCGAACCAAAAGAAACGTCCGAAAAAATTTGACGAACACCCTATGTAGTCGTTAATGACAGGTAAAAAAAAGCAATAAAATTTGATAGAATATATATTTTTCATATTGCAGAATAATTTATTATATTAATCGTGAAACATTTAAATAAAACATTAATAAGACTAAAATGATGGCTATAAAAGTTGAAAACAAGATAAATTTAACAAACTGGTTCTTATGTTTTACATTTGGAAAAACTCTTAATGGGATATTTGTGGCTGTTTGATAGAACAAAGCAATTCAAAGTTAGGCTCAATATCTGACATCTTCAGTCTTAGATCAGGTTCTGCATTTAACGTTTCAGTACTATCATCTCGATTATCATGTCTCGTTTCTAAACGACTCGCTATAATAATAATTAAATTAATAATCATTAAATCATTTACACGAGAACTTGACAGTCACAGTATCACTATCACTCAAGCTTTAAAAGTGCTAAGCCTATGTATT